>NW_021963894.1:0-50006 GCF_901765095.1 Microcaecilia unicolor
TTTTTTCACGGAGAGAGTAGTGGATGCTTGGAATGCCCTCCCGCGGGAGTGGTGGAAATGAAAACGGTAACGGAATTCAAACATGCGTGGGATAAGCATAAAGGAATCCTGTGCCGAAGGAATGGATCCTCAGGAGCTTAGTCAAGATCGGGAGGTGAGGCTGGTGGTTGGGAGGCGGGGATAGTGCTGGGCAGACTTATACGGTCTGTGCCAGAGCCGGTGGTGGGAAGCAGGGATAGTGCTGGGCAGACTTATACAGTCTGTGCCAGAGCCGGTGGTGGGAGGCAGGGCTGGTGGTTGGGAGGTGGGGATAGTGCTGGGCAGACTTATACGGTCTGTGCCCTGAAGAGCACAGGTACAAATCAAAGTAGGGTATACACAAAAAGCAGCAAATATGAGTTATCTTGTTGGGCAGACTGGATGGACCGTGCAGGTCTTTTTCTGCCGTCATCTACTATGTTACTATGAATGTTCAGTTGTAGAGCTCTGATTGTTTATTCTATAGGGGGTCTTTTACTAAAGGTTAGCTCGAGTTATCTGCAGCAGGTCCCATTTTATTCCTATAGACTGTGCTGCAGATAACTCAAGCTAATCTTTAGTAAAAACACCTCCATAGTCTTTGAAGAGGTAGATTTGAAGAGGAAAAGGTAGAGGTAGCTTTTATGTTTAGTTGTTGTTTTGGTGATGTTTATTCTGTGGTCTCGGTCTGGTTTGTTTCTTTTTGTTTCTTTTTAAATGTAGTGTTAGTATGTTTCAATTAGGTCTTTCCTATCCAAATGGAGTTCTTTTCCTTTATGTTATTTATTTTTTTTTGTAAACCACTGAATATTGGCCCCATGTTATTTTAAGATAGACCGTATACATAGAAACATGCCATATGATAGCACAGAAGGGAGGTAGATCCATCTAGTCTTCCTAATTTCCTTCCTCTTGCAAAGTCATAGATTCCAATAACATTTCTCTCTGTTATTGGTGTCACATGTAACTTACTCACTGATCTACCAACCAACAGAGGAAAATATGAAACGCCTTTGGAGAAGGGGAAAGGAAGAGAAGGGGTGTGGCAGTGTAGCCTGGGTAGCTTTTCTTACACTTTATTTTGTCTCCGTCTCAGAGTTTCAAAAATTGTATTGTTTTCAAGAAATCTGCATGACTATTGCTGAGATATGTTTGCATGTATTTGATCTAACATCCAGATTAATTTTCCTATTTTGGGTATCTGAAAAACCAGACCTGACAGACTCCCAAGGACTCCATTTGGGAAACACATTTCAGTCAGACAAGTGTCCTCTATAATGTTTATTTTTAACAGACAAAGCTAACAACTTCTATCAAACACACCACAAATTAATGTTTTCTCTGTCAGAGGATACTCATGGTTAACGGTAGCCAATCTGAATCTGCACCATTGAAAGCAATCATAAGTCATCTAAGACTGCAGCAAGCATACAAAATCACAGGGAAGTTCCACTTTTTGCTGGAACATTAGAAATTTAAGGTGTGAGAAAAGGTGCTTTGCACAGAAGTCACTATATATCTGTAAATGAGCTCAGAGAATAGACTAGCATTTGGCTCAGGATGCCACCTATCCAGTCACATTTCAGAATATGCACAATAAAAATGTACAATACCGAAAATTCGAAAATGCACGACCGATTACATAACATTCTGAAAACACCTGAAAGCCCACTTCTTAATCTTTATTAGAACATCCCACACAGACTAAATAATCAACACAGAACACAACTACCAACCAGAAAAACAAACAATGACACACGCCAACTACTAACTATACCACAATGTAAACCATGTTGACAATGCTACATGTACAACTGTACTAAACTGTAAACCACATTGATCCGACAACCTGATTGGAAAATGTGGGGTAAAAATGCATGCATGCATAAATAAATAATAACTAACTAACTAATTAAATAAATAAATAAATAAATAGAGATAGATTTGCAGAAACTGCCCCCATTGTATAAAAATGGATCTTATGTATATTGTTGTGGCTATTCTGAAAACCTGGCTGGCTATGGGATATTCCAGGACTGGCTTAAGAATCACTTTTCTCGATGTTGAGCTCTCAGTGTACCATACAGTGCATGGCAGTGACTTCTGAAGGACATGTGCATGAGATTACTAGGGATGTGCTTTTGTTGGAAACCAAATGTCAATGATATTTGCTATTTTGTTTCCATTCATGTTTAAAGTGAAACAAAGAACACGAATGACTTTCATTCATTTTCATTTTATTTCATATCAGGTGCTGTCCGTACTGCATAAAAACTAAACCACCTAGGCCCTCTTTTGTCCCTCATGCATTGAAGGCCCCCCATCTTACCCCATCTAGATTCTGTAAAGGGAATAAAGGCATCTCTAGTCATTTTTTGTAGTGGACCCTGATCTCTGGAATAAGATCCCCCCCCCCCCCACCACCACCACCACTTTAAGGGAAGAAAGTAACTTGAAGCCTTTTAAAAGATTGCTATAAGCGTATTTGTTTTCATTGGCTTTTCCAGCTGGGAGCATGAAAGATTAGTGATTTTTTTAGTATGCTCTGGATGGATTTTTTTGTGTGTTGTGGACTTTCCTATACTATTGTAGTTCCTTTCTTTTTAACAATTTTTTGTTGTAAACTGCTTTGATATAGTTTTATATAAAGTGGTATATTGAATTCAATAAAACTGTAAACTCTTGACCCATCAGCTCCTTATTCTAACGTAGCACGAGTGACCCAGTGCTGGCACAATTTTCAAAATGGCACTGGCCTCAAGTCACTTGGCACTATTTTGCTACATTGAGACACTGTGACAGGAATGACTAGGGATCTCTCCTACCCCTTTATGGATGTGGATGTAGGGTTACCATATGGCTCCAAAAAAAGGAGGATGGATTGAGCCAGACAGGTTTTACTGCCATTGCTTTCCAAGCAATGGAAGTAAAACCTGGCTGGCTCAATCCATCCTCCTTTTTCTGGAGCCATATGGTAACCCTATGTGGATGAGATAAGTGATTTTGATCTCCGAAGATCAGCCCGCTCGTACCTCACTCTCCATTACCCTGCTTCTCGTGGCCTCAAATATAAGGCCATCTATGGCTCCTCTTTTCCTTATCTCAGCACTCAACTGTGGAACGGGCTGCCTCGGGAGATCAAAATCACTTCAGATCACCCGACCTTTAAGAAACGTCTCAAGACCTTCCTTTTTGGCAGAGCGTTTACCACGAGTCCTGCAGGAGCTGCAGCCTTTTAGCCCACAGCTCACTTTGTGATACCCAATCACCCACCCTCTCTTCCATTCCCTCATCAGACCTCTTTCCCCCCTGTGACCCTGTCCACTGTACTTTGTGCTATTGTTTATGGTTTGTTTATTAACTATTGTATGCCACATTGAGCCTGCCCATGGGCGGGAATATTGTGGGATATAAATGTTGTAATAAAAATAAATAAGATGCTGGAGTAGAAAAGGGGCTTATGGGAATGAGAGCAGCAAGCCTAGGTGGGGGCTTTTAGAAATTTTGGTGACGTGGTTATTTTGTTTCTAGTATTCACTATTTTAAAACAGCACATGCTATATTAAATAAGACACCACCTCCACCCCCCCCCCGAACATGAAAGGAAATGATAAAATCTGACCAACCAAGAAAAGGTAGAGCAACGGAACCTCTTGCAGATGGTGTTCAGAACAAAGTTTATAAAAATTCTTCCAAAACAATGAGGGTGACCCAATCTGACCAACAAAATGATATAGAGAAAGCCTTGCCTAACCCTCCAGAGCCCTGCTGAGGAATGACATCTCAGACCAAATGCTCACCTCCATGAGTACATGCTCCCAGCAGGTTGACAATATTCTCATGGTGGCCTAGGTGACTCATGATCTTCAGCTCCGACATGAGGGCTTCCTTCTCATCTACATGGGCACTTGCTAAAGCAAAGCAGAAAAAAGTCATGTAATTGCAGGTGAGTGAGAACAAATTTGAACAAACACACCTCATGACCACAGGGGCAATTCTCAAGCTGTCCACATTGGAAGAAATCCCACGAGTAAGTTTAACCAATGGACTTCATACCAATTTTCAAAGCAAACGTGGGTACAAAGGTGGTAATTTTATAGCATGGATGCCAACCTTTAAGCACCAAATACACATGTAAATGGCCAGAATACTGGCATATACCTGTGTATGTGTGCACATCTGTACATAAATACCACCGATATTCCATAACTACACACGTATCTTTGATAACACATAGCAACTCTATAAACTGATGCCTAAGCTATGCGCCACTTACATGTTTCAAAGGAGCCATTAATTGGCAGGCACCTATGTGCAGTAGGTGCTATCAGGGGCGTAGCTATGGGGCCACGGGGGCATGGGCCCCGTAGATTTTGGCCCTGGACCCCCCTGCCATGACCCTCTCGACCCCCTTCCCGCCGCCATCGCGTACCTTTGCTGGCGGGGACCCCAACCCCCGCCAGCCGAAGTCCTCTTCACGTCCACACGGCGTTGGTTGCTGAATGATCTGATCAAGTTTCTGTGTGTGCGTCTGACGTCCTGCACGTTGTACATGCAGGACATCAGACGAATGCACAGAAACAGATTCAGACTTGATCAGATCATTCAGAAATGCCGCGCAGCTGAGAAGAGGACTTCGGGGTCACCCGCTAGCAAAGGTACGCAGTGGGAGAGGGTTGGTGGCGGGAAGGGGGGATCAGCAATGCCACGTGGCCGAGAAGAGGACTTCGGCTGGTGGGGGTTGGGGTCCCCCACCAGCAAAGATATGCAGTGGGAGAGGGTTGGTGGCGAGAAGGGGGGAGGTCAAGAGGGTTGCGGTGCTGGAGGTGGAGGATAAAATGTGCCCCCTCACCTCGGGCTCTGGACCCCCCTCCCGTCGAAGTCTGGCTATGCCCTGGGTGCTATTCTAAAGTGGTGTCTAATTGCAAGGGGGGGGATGTGAATATGTGGATGGAGCATGGTTGGGCTATGGGCATGTCTCCCAGTTACACATATAGTTTATAGAATACTTTAAATTACACATCACTTCGCACACTTAGATGTGCCACCTTACACCTGCCATTGACATGGCATAAAAGACACACTAAACATGGGTGCACCAATGCTAACTTACACTAGTATTCCTAATGCAATCTTGGAGCCAAGTTGCTGTTACAGATTGGATCTAAGCACACGGCACTGGGGCATCTAAACTGAGGCGTCAATTTGTAGAACTGCCACCATAGTTTGCATGTAGGTGTTTACATGGGCAGAGTCTGGGTGGATTAAGGGCAGGGCTCATACTTACATGCATATTTTATAACATAGCAACATAGTAGATGATGGCAGTAAAGACCTGTATGGGCCACAGTTTACCCAATAAGGTAAACTTATAGCATAAGGTATGATGTGATACTACATATGTATACTTAATCTTGATTTGTCCTGCCATTTTCAGGGCACAGATCGCAGAAGTCTGCCCAGCACTGGCCTTATTCTCCAACTCCTGAAGCTGCATCTGTCCAGCCATGATCAGAGCACAGACTGTAGAAGTATGCCCAGCACTGGCTTTGCTTCTCAATTACTGGCGTTTTGCCATCTAATCACCACTAAATTTGTTTCATTTTATGCCTTCCATACAGGATTCCTTTGTGTTTATCCCATCCATTTTTGAATTACATTACTGTTTTCATCTCCACCACCTCCGGCAGTAAAGCATTCCAGGCACCTACCACCCTCTCCGTGAAAAAGTACTTCACGTTATTCCTGAGTTGGCCCTCCTGCAATCTAACATCCCTACAACTTACGTTTCAGCATCTTCACGGCTACTTTAAGGACAGATTCTTCCTTCCCAAGACCAAAGGCAGTGGCTTCCAGCACCTTCCCAAATGCACCTGCGCCAATAGTTTTTCCTGTAAATATTCATTAAAGAATATAATACAAAATTAACATGTTAACCGATAGATTGATTCCTTGTATGTCGTGTTTCAATTTAATGAACTGATGTAAGAATTGTTCAGAAATAATGTTGCATATTAACTTTTGATCCCCTCCTTCCTAAAAAGAATACAGTTTTCTTTAGGACAAACAAGATGACAGGAACTTTGCCCACCAGCTGTTAAAGCTGAAAGGCCTTTTGGCAGATTAAGGCAGTTTATGCATTGCTTTCTCATTTGTAAAACTTAAGGCTGAGCTGACAAGAATCTGGTACTACATGAATGGAATGTACAGACTTCCCCAGAGAGATCAGAAACAAAGGAATTAACTGGAAAGCTTGACAGCTCATCACAAAATGGAAATTGAGTAAAGAAGATGGAATCTCTTGCAAATTTACAAATGGTATAAAGAGGAGAACTCTTGGATTAGGATCCAGTCAAGTTACAGCGAGAGAAAATTAACTGTATATGAAACGTAAACAGTTTTGATTGTAACCACAGAAAGGTAATGTATCAAATCCCTTCCCTTTCCCTGATGATCTAATGCCAGAGGTTCAGGGAGGGGCCCCCCTCTTACCAAATGTCAAGTTGGTTCTGGGGAACTCCCATTTCTCATTGTAAGGTAATTGTGTTGGGTCGATTATGATGTAGTTGTTGCCTTCACTTGAATCAATGATTTGCCAGCGGGTTTCATATTTTGGTTTCTGTTGTGACAGAAATTGGACACTGGATCAAATGCTAGGTCATTTTGTCAAGTTCTTGTCAATATTTTAATTTAACAGGGGGAGAATCATCAAGCAGCGTTAGGGCTTAGCACGCATTAAGGTAATTAGTGCATGCTAAACGCCACAAGTCCATACGTATAAAATTGACTTTAGCATTTAGCGTGCACTAATTCCCCTAATGTCTTGATGGCGTGCTAAGCCCTAGCGCTGCTTGACGGATTCCCCCCATATATAGTATCATTTAAAACAATATTTTTAATCTGCAGCTCTTTGTGACTCTGTGCAAGTCACTTACACCTGTGTTTACAAAGGCACGCTATAGGCACGTTAGCATTTTAATGTGCCTTAAATGCTAGCATGCGTCAAACGTTAATGCGCCTATTGGAATGTATTAACGCATTAGCGTTTAACTGCCTTAAATTTAAAGGTCCGTTAAAAACACTAATGCGCCTTAGTAAACATACCCCTTAACCCTCCATTGTCCCAGGTATTAAAAAAAAATTACCTGTATAATACGTAACCACAGAAAGGCGGCATATCAAGTCCTATCCCCTTTCCCTTTTTAGCAGTGGGACCTGCTTTCCATTTTGGAATACTAGCATAACAGATCAGATACGTGCATAAGCGTTGATATTCAAAAGAGTTAAAGATGGCAGGAGAGGCTCCTTCCTGCTTAAACCATGATGAGTGGGCCAGTGGCTGATATATTCAGTGGCTCTTAGTGGGGAAATGCCATTGAATATCGGCTCTAACCACCCAGGTGGAATCCGCGGAGGGGCAGTCCGGGGTGGAGAAAGGAGTAATGCAGGTAAAATGATATTCAGTGTTGGTGTCCACATAGTTAAGTGGCCAAATAGGACTGCAAAAAAGGCTGTTCTAATATTGGTTGCCTAATTTTGGGTCAGCATTGAATATGACTGGCATCACATAACTTCTGGGTTGTTGCTGCTGCTGCCAATACCATCCTTGCTCTGATCCCCCAACTTCTCTCTCCCCCAACAGGTTCAAATCTCCCTTCCAAGCCCCCACCCCCCTGGCAGATTCTGTCTTCCTCCCCCCCCCCAGGACCTTTCCAGGGCCCTTCCATCCCCAGGGTTTACCCATAGGTGATCCCTGGTAGTCTAGTGGGATGGGGTATTAGTGGTCCCCTTCCACACCTGTTCTGTTTGCTCTGGTTTCAAAATGGTGACACTGACCTTTAGTGGTCGTCTCACATTACTCCTGCTAGGAGTCAGCCATCCACATAAAGGCAATTCTAAGCATTTATGAACGTAATCAATGCATAGATATTAGCGCCAATGTTATAGAATTACCTTCTTAATCACTGTAAGACTCGCTCCTGCCTATGCTGGTTCCAATCGCAAAATGACTTCCGGAACTTCTTGTAGAAGTCTCACACAGGCTGCTATGGGAAGTCTCAGCAGCTAGTGTGATGGAGCAGCGGGGTTCATTCCTGCCCCTGAAGAGGCCACTAGACCACCAGAAATTCCTAAGGTAGGTCCGGGGATGGTCTACAGGTGATTGGGTTGGATGGGGGCATGCTGGAGAGTGATCATGGGGGGGAGGGGGAGAGTTTTGGTCTCAGCCAAAAATGTACAGGCATGTTAAGCCAAATCCAAACCTGCTGAAACTGAAATTCAATCAGCCTCTATTCCAGGTTGCCACACTAACCCAGATATTCAATGCCAGAGGCCAAAACATGCTCATCATTGAATATCCAGGGTTAATTCAGACAGTGACTGTGAGGGGCACTTAGTGCCAATTCTATAATGGCTTAAAGACACTTAAACTGTTATAGAATACTAGCACAAAGTCACTTTGGTGTGCCAAACATTACACACACAAACTCATTTCATGTTAATGGCCTAAGTGTGCCAATCAATGCACACAAACGATAGTATTCGCTAAGCTCCTCACGTAACTTTGTGACACACCCATGCTCCGTCCATTTCTGCCCACAGTGATACCTGCTATGTGAATTAGGCACACTGTTTATGGAATAGTGCCTAGTGCTTAAATGTGTAAATGCCAATGATTGTCAGCAACCCTATATGTAGGTGCTATTATTCTATCTATACTTAGATGCCAATTTATAAAATGAGGGGAATAGATTATATTCTTGACTCATGTGGGAAAAGTAGGTATAATCTAGGCCATCTGAGCCGAATGTATAGCTTATAGCACCTATATTTATGGTCTTATATGTATACCTATAGTTTCCATATTTATTAAAAATTTACTATTGCACCCAATACACAGAGACATCTGAGTGGCTTACAATCTAAAGAAAGAAAAACAAAATTATTGGCACTAATTGGCTAGTTATCCAATTACATTGCATGCACAAATTGGCCACATACCCAAATTTGCACACACAATTTTTGGTGACTTTTAGGGGGACAATGCCACTGAATATAGGAATAATTTGAAATATCCAGCGTAGACGTTTTTAATTATTCCCAAGCCATTCTACTGAAAATGACTTAGAGCCCAGTATAGAGTTCATCTGACCCTGGCTGTCTGTTTAGAAATACCTTGTCCAGGAACAAGCCTGGTGTGTGAGAAGCCAAGCAGAGTGATCAGAGACTTACTTGCTTGTATTTGTAAAGCAGTATTAAGAAGAGAAGGAGAACTGAGGCAGTTGCTAGTACAAATCCTGTGAGGGGTGTTAAAGAGCTTGTTTGGGATAAGGCGAACTTGTCCTAGCGAAAAAAAAAAAAACACAACATGAAATCAGAACTAGACATCAGAGATAGCATTAGGCTTCATTATTTTTGATCTGCAGCTGTTTTCAGCCTTTTTTTTCGGATAAAGTGGTGTGGTAGCCATGTTAGTCCACTTTTAAAGGTAATAAATAGAAATAAAAGAAAATAAGGTAATACCTTTTTTATTGGTTTAACAATATGTTTTGATTAGTTTGTGAAGGAAAGCAATGAATAGTCCAATAATAAAAGAACATCAAATTGATAATCTGGTAAAAAAAAGTTCTTCTTTACTTTGCATAAATTGAGGGTAATTAGAGCATCATTCAATCCGGAAAGTTTTAGGACTATTGTTCAGGCAGTTCTCTTACCTTTCTCGTATTATTGTAATTCATTATTGTGCTATAAATAAGCAATGACAGAAGAGATGACATCTTCTACAAAATACTACTACCAGACTGATTTTTAGAATGAGTGAATATAGGGGTCCTTTTACTAAGCCGTGTAAGCGTCTATGCGCACCCAACCCACGCCAAAATGGAGTTACCGCCCGAGTACTGCGTGGCTCTTGCGGTAATTTCATTTTTGGTGCATGTCCCCTACGCATGTCTGAAAAATATTTTTTATTTTCCTGCGCATGTAGCGGACACAAGCCAAGAGGCATCTGATGTGCGTAGGTCATTACCACCCAAATTCATTACCACTAGGTCTATGGCTGGCGGTAAGGTCTCAGACCCAAAAATGGACACGCAGCAATTTTGATTTTGCCACACATCCATTTTTGGCAAAAAAGGCCTTTTTCACAGGTGCGCTGAAAAATGATTCTGAGCGCGTCCAAAACCTGCACCTACACTACCACAGGCCTGTAAAAGAGCCCCTAGTGAGGTTACCTCTCTTCTAATAGAATTCCATTTGTTGAGAATAGAATCTCACATTTATTTTAAAATTGCCTGTATGATTTATAAATGTTTTTATGGATTAAATTCAGGTATGATTGGAGGTCTACTCCTATTTTTAAAAAATAGGTCTGGCTTGAGAAGTTCAAAGACACAATTTCTTGATCTCACCTCTGTTAGAGGATTGAATCAGAAATCATTGTGAGAAGGTTCTTTCTCATTACAGGGCGCAAGAATGAGGAATACTTTACTGGTTGAAATTTGTTTAATTATCTCAATGAATTTGTATCTGTTTCTCTATTCTGATGTAATTCCTTCCAATTAAGAATGTGTTATCTTTTGTAATCCACTTTGAATTGCTGAGATAAAAGTGGAATATAAGCCACAGAATAGAATAAAATGTTATTTTCAAATGTTTCTATTTACGGTCTATTTTTTCTTTTTAACCCTCTAGGGTATTTAAATAAATGGAAAATTCATGTAGCATTTTATATGTTTTATACTTTAAAAGGTTCATCAACTGGGGAAATTGAAATGGCTTCCATGGGATGTTGTGGTCTACAACCCTGAGTAGAGAATCTTTTTTTTAGTCATTTGTACCTATCTATTAAAAAGACCCCCTCCTGCTTTATTCTGTGCAACTCTCTCTCTCTCTCTCTCTTTCTCTCACTCACTCTCGTTGTGTCCTTATTAAACAAGTTTGGGGTAGCAGAGTTCATAGATTCATTGGACTCCAACACCTGAATCGATATCAGGGACTCCTGAATCAGCATAGAGGCAGGGCACTTTCTTCAGGCAGCAGTCATTTGTTGTCATTGCTGTCCTATTTATAAGTGTAATTTTTTTTTTTTTTCATGTGTAAAACCCAAACGTAATACGTGAAACAATTTTTAGAGGTCACACAAGTGCACTAAACGCTAAAGATGCCCATAGGAATGCATTGACGTCTTTAGCATTTAGTGCACGCCTGTTTTTAATGCACACTAAAAACACCAGTGTGCCTTAGTAGAAGACATACTGTAAGTACATAAGTAATGCCACACTGGGAAAAGACCAAGGGTCCATCGAGCCCAGCATCCTGTCCACGACAGCGGCCAATCCAGGCCAAGGGCACCTGGCAAGCTTCCCAAACGTACAAACATTCTATACATGTTATTCCTGGAATTGTGGATTTTTCCCAAGTCCATTTAGTAGTGGTTTATGGACTTGTCCTTTAGGAAACCGTCTAACCCCTTTTTAAACTCTGTCAAGCTAACCGCCTTCACCACGTTCTCCGGCAACGAATTCCAGAGTTTAATTATGCGTTGGGTGAAGAAACCTTTTCTCTGATTTGTTTTAAATTTACTACACTGTAGTTTCATTGCATGCCCCTAGTCCTAGTATTTTTGGAAAGCGTGAGCAGACGCTTCACATCCACCTGTTCCACTCCACTCATTATTTTATATACCTCTATCAGGACAGCTGAACATTTTAATTTGTGAAAAACCACCAAACAAAGTGGGAATTACTTAATTTATAAACTGGATGAGAAAGGTGGATAAACTATATCACAACACACAGAAGATGATTTGAAGTTTGTAGTATTGGACATGTGCAAAGGCAGTGGGTGGGGCGGTAATGTTGCCAAGCATTATGGAGACAAGAACAGTTTTGGATTTTCTCATAGAACACTGATGAACCTGAGGGTCTCAATAGGGAGTGGAGTGGAGTGGTGGACATATTTATAGTAGACTGTTTCTTTTTCAACTCTGTGTTCATTTTTCCAGTACAGGTTTAACCTGTTCTCCTCCGGGGCAGTGACATCTCCAGATTGAAATGGAGCCGTCACTCTTCCGGTTTTCCTTAGCGTCTGTTTTTCAGTTGAAAGCCTTGAACGTGAGGTATGTGTATTCCCTTTAGCCTTTTTAGCTTTATAGTTAGGTGACTTTTTAGGATAGTATTGTTTGTGGTATCAGTAAGTTTGAAGATATATTTGTTTTCAGGGACGTTTTTCACTTAAAGATTTAAAGACCAGTCAGCGGGTGTCTTGAAACAGCTCCGGCAAAACATGGACCATGTCGGTACCCATTTTCACTCTTTAAGTTAAGTGAGGGCTTCATAGAATTTATTGCACTAAAAATTATTTGTGGCACTTGGAGGCATCACTTTAAATAGTAGAGTCGTGCTATGATTATATGTCTGGAGAACTTTGAAGAACTGTGTGTCTGTGATTGTCCTTTGGAAACATAGATAGATAGATAGATAGATAGATAGATAGATAGATAGATAGATAGATAGATAGATAGATAGATAGATAGATAGATAGATATAAGGACATGCTCATATGTTTCCATCTATCTATCTAGGAAAAATTGTTTAAAAGGCTTAATGAAAAGCATTTGACAGCACTGTATATTACATTTGTGCTATACATGGAATTCAGCATTATACATTTTAATTTGTGCCCATGACTTTCTGTTCAGATGGCATCAGGGAGTTTCTTGAATACAGCTTACCAAGAACCACTGGACTGAGTGTCTCTGAGTGGTTTCCCACACTGTTGGAGGCCACACATCCAAAGGTAATATTGTCCTTCACCTCCTTAAGATCGAGTATGCTCTTCACGGTGACCTTTCCATAGGGGACCTCACTCAACACCTGGACATCGGTATCCTCCTTTATCAGCATGTCATCTTGATCACATCTGGAGAAACAAAGAGCAGCATTATGCATTCTTACAGAAAGGATATCCAAAATGAGGCATTACCTGCATACCTTCATCTTCACTAATGAGGTTTATTTTAGAAACAGGAAACCTATTTTTCAGGCTTCTATGCTTTGGTACTCAATCAGAAACCAATATGTACAAAAACACATTAAAAAAAAAACAACATTAAGGAATCTTTATTTAAAGAGGCTTCCTGCTGAATGTTCTTGAATTATAATTTCAGTTTGAATGAATTTGAATAAATGACCCCTTAACCCTCCATTGCCTCAGGTACAAATTTACACCTATGTTTACAAAGCCGCACTACAGGCGTGTTAGCATTTTTAACGCGTGTTAAACGCTAACGCGCATCAAACACTAACACACCTATAAGATGTATTGGCGCTTTAGTGTTTAATGGGCCTTAACTTTATAGGCATATTAAAAACGCTAATGCACCTTAGTAAACATAGCCCATAGATCGTGAGCTCTCCAGGGACAGGGAAATAGTCAGTACACCTAAACGTTCAACTTGAGCTGCTACTGAAAAAGGTGTGAGCAAAATCCAAATAAATAAACTGCTAAAAGGAGAATTCCAGGCACATGGCACTATGTAGCCATGCTGTCTCTGCAGTGAAGGAATGGGTTCCAGATCTTGATGAAAGCAGTGGCCCACCCAAAATTGTGGCATTCTTGCTGTGGCTGGTGGGGATCCCCAAATCTTGCCAGCTGAAGATTTTTTTTCCTTGGGCAGCCCTCGCTCTTCCAAATGTCAGCTAACAGCATTTGCCTTGAGCTGACGCTGAGACCGGCCCTTCTGCACTTGCTCAGTTTTTGCACATACAAAAGCACTGAGCAAGCACGGCCTGCTGACAGCATCATCAGTTTGAGGCAAGTGCTGCTGGCTGCCATTTGGAAGAGTGCTGGCTCCTCGAGAAGGAGGAGGAAATCTTCAGCTGGCAGGGTTTGGGGATCCCCACCAGTTCAAGTATTTAATATTTGGGGTTTGTGGGCAGGGAGGGGTAAAGAGAAGAGCAAACCGGAGGGGGTGGGGGATGAATTCTATGCCCACCACCTTGGGCTCAGGCCCACCCAAAATCGTCCATCTGGCTATGCACCTGGATGAAGAGCACAGTCTATTCTTGTGTAATGCTGTGAACTTAGATATAACTGGACAGTGTTCTTTAGATTTTAAAACCTTGGAATATTTTAGAAGCAATATTCTATGATGCTTGCAATTTTGACTGGATATTTTTGAATGCGCTGTCACTGTTTTTTTGTTTATGAACAGGAAGAGATCTATGTATGGCGGGGAAACAGCACATAAGATGTTGTTTCAGCGGAAACTGATATGGAATGACTTGAAAAGGATCTGGTTGAAGATATCCCAGCCCTGATGCAGCAGATGCAGAATGAAGCCTTTGTCAAGGACTTTATTTGAGATGAGTGAATGTTATACAGTTAAAATCTTTCTATTGTTGATTCACTGTGTTACTATCTTAATTTAAATAATTTTTCTTCAAGGCATGTGTGTTTGTTACACTGAATGGTGTGGAATAAATGTTTAATTACTTATGGTTATATCATACAGCACTAGATTAATTTGCCACAGCGATTGTGGACTGTGTAACTTCTGACGTCTTTTTTTAACATCTTATTTTATGTTTGCTCGGTGTTGTGGAATAGATGAATCCATACTGTGTCACTGTTGTAAACAGCAGTGGAAAGAGTAGTCTAATGGTTAATTCAGTGGGTTGAGAATCAGGGAAATGAGATTTGATTATCACAGTGGCTCCTTGTGACCTTAGGCAAGTCACTTAACCCTCCACTTGCCCCAGATACAAAATTTAGATTATGACCCCACTATGCAATATATAAACTGGGGTATATCACATTTTATATTAATTCGATATACTGCAAATTACAATAGTACCTAAGCAGTTTAAAATAAATATAGAGGGTATGCAAAGGATGACACAAGAAGAAGCTAAGTTACAATAAATTTATATAAGGAAAACTGGGGGAAGATGGGATTAATTAGAACTAAGCAATCAATATGGGAGGAAGGGAGTGAACAAGACACAAGGAGAAAGCTGTACTGAGACTGAGACGATGCAAGCATCCATTAACACAAGTATGATTTAGGTCAGAGGAACAGAGGATGGAAAAGCTTTACCAAAAAAGGCTCAAGATAAGGCTCTATTGAGCAGAAGCCAATCTGCAATTATTATGATCTTTCTAGCGCTTTCGATTTGGTGACCATGAACTATTGTTAACAACGCTGTGTGAAGTCGGAATACAGGGAAGAGTTTTAAGGTGGTTTCATGGTTTCCTAATCATTATTATGCAGTGAAAAAGGAGGGTATGGTATCTAGCAAGTAGAAAGCTTGCTGTGGGACCCCTCAGTGTTCCCTACTGTCCCCCCATTGTTCAATTTTTTCATGTAATCGCTCAGATCACTTCTTGATCAAGCCAAATCGACAAATGTTATATATGCATACCTCCTTGGTATGTAAATCTATCTCTTCAATATTCATTATGGATATCCTGAAAACTTGACTAGTCAGGTATGCCCTGAGACTGAGTTGAGAACCCCCTGGTACACAGGATTATACTTTGAGGCATAAGTATGAATTGTAAAATATCTGCAATGCCTGTGGTTTGTAATGATAAACATTGCTCAGAGAGTGACTCACTTCCCTTAGCTTTAACAGCAAAATGTAACTCTAGGGTACACCACTTCTCAAATCTAACCCATCCATGCTTAAATTTGGATCAAGTTTCAAACAGTGTTGCTTAACTTCCTTCCCTAGGATTACTGTCACTTCTGTTACATGTGCTGTTATTCCTAGTGAAATCACAATGTTTTAAAATCAGCAAACAAGCTGAAAATCACAATTTGGAATCTAAGGATTCCCCCCCCCCCCCCGATATTCAAAAGCATTTAACTGGCCAGGATCGGCTATCTAGCAATATTCAGTGGGGGATATCTGGCTATCTCCCGATGAATATAGCAGTTAGCCAGTTATATAGGTTGATATAACCAGCCATCCTTCTATTTTCAGCCCACTTTAGTGGCTATGTTTGACCGCATGAATATGGGATATCTTTAGCCAGTTTGAACATAACCGGATAAGTCTGAATATCGACTTAGCCGATGATGTTCAAACTGCCCAAAAATAAACTGGATATTCAATACCAGTCACAGGAAATGGCCCGGCATTGAATATCCAGGTTTAACGCTGACCATGGGAGTTAGCCAGGCTAACTCCCATGGCCTGAATATCGGGCCCTTTGACTTCAGAAATGGCTAGCAATTACCAAAGTCTTCAGAGTTGAGTGGATTGCTCAACAGAATGATATATTTTCATTTAGATGCGTAGCTGGGCAATATTTAGAGTTATTTAACTGACAGGAATGGTTCCTGGATGGTTGAATAGAACTTAACTGGTTATCCGCGAATATTCAGTGGGATATACAGTTATCTCCCTTTGAATATTTGTGGTCAGCACATAGCGGCTAACCAGTTATTTTATGCGATATAATTGGCTATCTGTGAATATTCAGTGCTTTGCCAACCAAATTAAGCGGCCAAATCAAGTGGACAAATCAGGCCACCAAATAGCAATAATAGCAATAATCTTAACCAGCCAGCACTGAATATTATCTTAGCCGATTATAGCGGCCATAACCCCCCCCCCCCCCCCCCGAATATTCAATGCCAGTCACTGGAAATGGCCAGGCCTTCAATATCCAGTCTGTTTCCCATGAGTTGAATAGGTCTTTTGCATGGTGCTCTCTATCTTTTGACTTTGCGGGAACCTCACATTTTTAAAATTTAGTATTTAGTTCATGCCTTTTCAATAATAGCTCAAGATGCAGTACATTCAGGTACACTAGGCATATCCCCACCCCATCTCCAGAAGTCTTATGATCTAATTGTGTGTCTGAGGCAATGGAGGGCTAAGTGACTTGCCAGTGTTCAAAAGGAGCTGCAGCACAATTTGAATCCTGACCTCCCTGATTCTCAGGCACTGCTCTAACCACTAAGCTGCTACTCTACTCCATATGTAAGCAATATATTATAACTGGGATATTTATTTATAATAGACCCCTGTGTTCTTCCCAACAAGCTCTTCTTCATCTCCCTCCTCCCTCTGTTATAAGACTCAATATCACCCGAGCCACGGCTTTCGCTTAAGCTGGGCCTAAACTTTGGAACACTTTACCCCCTCATCTGAAAACTGAATCCTCACACTTTACCTTCAAAAAGCTTTTGAAATCTTGGCTTTTCAGTCAGGCATTTCCTTCATGATTCAGGGACTATACTCTCAGGGGGCCAATATGCAGAACGTTGGGAATTAGACCGGCTAACTCCCACAGTCGGTACTGATCACGGATATTCAATGCCGGGCCATTTCTGGTTCAAAGATAACCAGCTAAGTTGATAGTCATACTTAGCCGAATATCTTTAAACTGGCCAAAGATATCCCGCGTTTTCATGCAGCCAAATATGGCCACTAACCTGGCTTTGAAATAGGTAGGTAACCAGTTATACTGAGCAATATAACAGTCTATCTACTAGCTGCTAACCAAGGATATTCAGCAAAGATAGCTGGTTAAGCACTATTTAACTGGCCAGCAGCCATTCTGGCCAGTTAAATAGTGCTGAATTTTGGGCAGTCACTTCTTAACAATCCTCTTTTTTCTTTTCTCTCTCTTTTTTCTTCTGTTTCTCTTACCTACAGCTCATCTTGAGCTTTTTATTGTTAACCGCCTAGCTGCCACATGGTGATTGGAGGTATATCTAATTAAAGGAAATAAAATATAAATGGGTTCTTTTACCTATCCACCTGTCCAGGACACTGATACCATCTTATTCTTGCAGCAGGGTAGCCTGAGGCTTTGCAGTGAATCTCATGAGAGGAGTTGAAGCTCATAGAGACAATAGGAAGCTCTGAAATAAACAGGAACAGACACAGCTCTGTTTGAGAAAATCAGAAACAATTCCTATTCGTATCTAGCTCTGTGGTCATGTATACAGATCAGGGGCGTAGCCAGACAGCAGATTTTGGGTGGGCCTAGGCAAGAAGTGAGTGGGCACCAAGTGTTCTCCCCCTCTCCCCTCAAAAAAAAAATCTCAGCTGGCGGGAAAATGCTTCTCTCCACCTTGGCAGTCTGCAGCAGGCATGAACTGAAAACTGAGCAGTGTTTTTGTTACCATCAGGGGGAAGTCTTCAGCTGGCGGAGCTTGGGATCCTCACCAGCTACTGTTGGGTGGGCCTGAGCCCTAAATGGGTGGACCCCAGCCCACCCAGGCCCACTGATACAGATTTCCAAAATCAAACATCTCAAGACAGAACATAACGTAACATAACATGTTATGTAAAGTCTAGGCAAGTCCAGAAGTAGGGGTGAACCAAAACGACTTTCACAGCCTGGTGGGTAGTATATAACTCTTTATTAGGCACCACTCTTATAGCAGACCCAACATGGGGCCATGTTTCGACGGTAAACACCCATCTGCCTCAGGGGTCACACACTAAAGAAGAGGAAAATTAGGTATGAGTCATTGCAGGATTGAAGTAGTGAAATACTAAACCAGTGGCGTAGCCAGACCTGAGATTTTGGGTGGGCCCAGAGCTAATATGGGTGGGCACGCACTGTCTATATAAGTATGAGTAGTGTCTCTTGGGATCCTACAAAATAATGCCTAAGAATTCACTTGATGATGGATTTCTAAGTAGTCTGCCCAACAGCTGCCCGGCATCAATATAACCACATACATACTTAATGGAAAAATTGATATTTTTAAATATAATTACATTATCCCACAATCTCTCCACTGCAAAATGCTATACACAAACTTGTGCAAAAACACACTCATATCTTTAAAACCATAACAGCACTAATTCCAAGGACAGGATGAGCTACAACCTTATGCTTGAAAAGGCAGAACTGTAATTACACTAGGCTCTAAAACCAATACACTACCTCGTGAAAAAAAGAAAAACAAAAAGGGCTGCGAATACTACATGCTAGCAGAATACTGCACCTTGATCACACTTGAAAAACACATGACACAACAGACATGACACAAGGAACTAGAAATCAAAAAATATGAAGGCAAAATACTGAACTGGAAAGTTAACTCAAGAGGTCAGACTCAGCATGCAGCAATATCAGAAAAATTTAAACTTACATGCAAATATCACAGATGCACATTTCCAAAAGATGACATATTCAAATTAATAAATTCTGAATAAAATACTTTTTTCTACCTTTGTTGTCTGATCTATTCGCTTTGGTCCCAGTGTCTTCTGTTTTACGCAGTGTCTTCTTTCCATTTGATATTTTTTCACTCACCATGTCCACCATACTCCTGTGTCCTTATGCGTCCTGTCTACCATCTGTAGCCCTGTCCCTATCCTTCCTCGAGTTTCAGTATCTGCCCTCAACGTGTTCCAAACCAGCCCTTAAACTCAGCAGTTTTCCCTCCATCCATATCCAGCATTTCTCCTCACTCCCCTCCATCCATGTGCATCTACTTCCACTGTCTTCCCTTCCCTCCATCCATGTCCAGCATTTCTTCTCTCTCCCTTCCCTTCCATGTGCATCTCCTTCCTTTGTCTTTCCTTACCTCCATCCTTGTCCAACATTTCTCCTCTCTTCCCTGCCCTCCACTCCATCCATGTCCAGCATTTCTCCTCTCTTCCATCCCCTATCCATGTGCACCTCCTTCCTGACTTCTCTCCCCTCCCTCCATCCATTCGTCCAGCAACTCTCCATTCTCCCCTGCCCTCTCCGCCAGCCATCCATCTCCAGCAAATTTCCTCTCTCCCCTTTCCGCTCCATCCATTCATGTCCAGCAATTTTCTTCTTTCCCCTGCCCTCTGCTCCATGTCCAGCAACTCTCCATTCTCCCCTGCCCTCTCCTCCAGCCATGCATCTCCAGCAAATTTCCACTCTCCCCTTTCCGCTCCATCCATTCATGTCCAGCAATTTTCTTCTTTCCCCTGCCCTCCGCTCCATGTCCAGCAACTCTCCATTCTCCCCTGCCCTCTCCTCCAGCCATCCATCTCCAGCAAATTTCCTCTCTCCCCTTTCCGCTCCATCCATTCATGTCCAGCAATTTTCTTCTTTCCCCTGCCCTCGCTCCATGTCCAGCAACTCTCCATTCTCCGTTGCCCTCTCCTCCAGCCATGCATCTCCAGCAAATTTCCACTCTCCCCTTTCCGCTCCATCCATTCTGTCCAGCAATTTTCTTCTTTCCCCTGCCCTCCGCTCCATGTCCAGCAACTCTCCATTCTCCCCTGCCCTCTCCTCCAGCCATGCATCTCCAGCAAATTTCCTCTCCCCTTTTCCCTCCATCCATCCCTGTTGTCCAGCAATTCTCCCTCTCCCCTGCCCATCCTGTTTCTGTCCATCCCCTTCCCCTTCTATCCAGCGTGTCCCCCCTCCCCCTTCATAGCATCTCCAAGGCAAGCCAATTTCCGTTCCAGTCTACTCCCGAAGTCGCAGCGACGAACGGGCAGGCAGCGCTGCGGTAGTAAAAGCAGCAAGGAGACTGGTTTGACTCTCCGTCCTTCACTTCCCTCCCTCTGCGTCCCGCCTTCCTCTGACGTCATTTCCTTTCGGGCGGGACGCAGAAGGAGGGAAGTGAAGGATGGAGAGTCGAACCAGTCTCCTTGTTGCTTTTACTACCGCAGCGCTGCCTGCCTGTTCATCGTTGCGACTTCGGGTAAAAGTCACCGTTCCAGTCATTGTCACTTGGGCGAGCCTGATCCAAGATTGGGTGGGCCTGGGCCCACCCAGGCCCACCCATAGCTACGCCCCTGTACTAAACCAAGAGCCCTTTTTACCAAGCTGAGGCAAAAGGGCGCTTGTGCTGGCATCGGCACGTGATTTTCACGTGTTTACCGCAGCAGGTAAAAGGGAAGTCTCTCTTTCCCGCAGGAAATGGCAGTGTGGCAAGTAAAGCACTTGCTGCGTAGCCATTTCGGGGGGGAGCCTTACTGACACCCATTGAGGTGGCAGTAAGGGCTCCCGCAGTAACCCAGAGGTAACCAGGCAGCGCGTGGCACTGCTCGATTACCGACGGGTACTTATTTATTTTTGTAGCTCCGGATATGAAGGTGCGCTAGGGGTGGGAAGTACCACTGGGCTGCTGTGGTAGCCCGATAGTACTTCCTGTTTAGCAAGCAGTAAGCCCACGTTGGGCTTACCGCTGCTTAGTAAAAGGAGCCCCTATACTGCTAAAATGCTAAGGTATGTACAAAGACGCCATCAAGCCCGCCAAATTCAAAAAATTATGTCATATCCAGGCCCATAATGTAACATAACATAGCTGAGATAATATTTAATCACCGCTCTGACCTCATGTGCAATTTTCTTTAAATTAGTCCCCTTATTTTCTAACTCCTCTTACTCTCTTACCTATCTATATGTTCTGTCTTTGCTTATACCCTACACTGTCTATTAAAATGTTCTATTATGTATTGTGTTGACATTGCAAGTAGTAAACCATGCCATACTTTGTATTGTTATTTGAATATTTTTACTGCTGTAATTCTCTATTGCTTATGTTTGAGTTATTCTTCCTGAACACCACCTTGAGTGAATTCCTTCAAAAAAGCAGTAAATAAATCCTAATAAATAAATAAATAAATAAATAAATTTGTAACAGAGCATACACATGAAAATATAGGGGTTGATATTTGAAGCTATTTAATCAGCCAGAAACAGCTCCTGGTTGGTGAATTCACTTGTTTGGGGCTATATGCTCATGTGTAGTTGGCATTTGACAGGTAAGTCCAGCTGAATATCACCAGAGACTGCTAAACTCAAAGCCAGCTGTTTTGTGGGTGGTCCAGGGGTAGAGCCGGCACTTATGCCTTTAAGTGCCGATATTCGGCGCTTAACACCTAAATTTAGCGGTCAAATAAAACTGCATAAAATTCAGTCCTATCTTTAAGCGGTGTTGCTTATGCGGTTAAGTGCTGAATATCTCCAATTCAGACCTATTAGTTGTGGGTCTGAATCAGAGATATTGAAGGGGGTCTTTTACTAAGATGCGCTAGCATTTTTGGTGCACACTAAATGCTAGAGACGCCCATAGGAATATAATGGGTGTCTCTATCGTTAGCGCGTGCTAAAAGGTCTTTTTTGCGGGTGCACCTTAGTAAAAGGACCCCTAAATGTTCAGCTGGTGGTGGTCAGCGATTTTTTAGTGCTGATAGCTTTACATCCAGATATTCAATGTTGGGCCATGTCCAGTCACCAGCACTGTATACCTGTGTGTGTGGCCAGCTGATGCTTATCTTGGTATGAGCCAATATTTAGCTCTTAACCAGATAAGGTAAACCGGACAAAGATAGGATTGCTTTTTATCCGGTTAAGGGCTGAATATTGGCATGTTAGCAGATATGTGGCGACACTGTCTCCAGACCACTGACAAAATACCTGTTTTCCATTTTTGTAGTTAGAGGGGATATTCAACGGCACTATTGGGGTAACGTAACTGCCATTGAATATCCCCAGAAAGGCAGCTGAGTGTCACTTAACCAGTTAGGAGCCTCTCCTACCCAGTTAAATGGTTTTGAACGTTGGGTCCTATGGGGGAGATTCTATATCAGGTGCCTAAAAAATTGGCATTGAAATCAGTGCCGACTCAGTATATTCTAAAATCAGCACCTAGATTTAGGCACCAATTATAAAATACACTGAGTTGATATCTCAGCGCCTAAACCTACGTGCATCCATTCACACCAAGGAAAACATAGCATAAGTCCTGGCATGTACATTTATGTGCACTGGGCCATATTCTATAACTGCTCACGTAAATTTCAGAACGCCCACAAAAAGGCCCATTTCCCCGGCCATAACCACACCCCCTTTTGCGTGCACACGTTAGAAGTTCAGTGCACTTCATTACAGAATACGCTTAGTGAGTTGTGTGCGTAAATTCTAATCAATGCCAATTAATGCTCATTATTGCTTGTTAAGTGCTGTTATCAGTGCTCATTATCTTGTTAAGCTTATTAAGCTACATGCATTGTTAGAATCCACCTGGATTTTGATGTGAATGTCTAAGCGTGCTAGAATCTGGGGATATATAAACGAACATCATCTGGTTGATATTCAAATTGATCTAACTGGCCAGAAATGGTCACTGACTGGTTAAATCACTTGTTCATGGCTATCCACTAATTTTCAGCAGCACTTAGATAGTTATCTCTGCTGAAAATTAGTGGTTAGTGCCTAAGTGAACACCTGCTATTTTGGGGGCATTCTGGAGGCAGAACTAAACTGGTCAGGTAACCCATAAATGGACCACATAAAACTAGTGCTATCTTTATGCGGCAACCCACAGCCGATTACGTTCCGAATATCGACCATGTGTTATCCGGTGCCGCATAAATTGGATATTCATGTTGAAGCTGGACGTGGCCTGGCATTGAATATCTGGAATAACACCGATGGTGGTCAGCAAAATGCTCACTGCTGCTGGTTGCATATTTATCTTCATATGCAATGAGTGGTTACGGAACTCATATAACAGAAAGGAAAACTCATCCTCCTTCCATAGTACTTAGCAAGAGGTCACTAACTGGTTGATATTTAATACCTACTAGACCTGATGTTAATTTAATCTGAGGCTATTATTTACAAACAGGAAGCTAAATCGCAAGGGATATACAAGGTGCCTTGTACATATGGGATAATTGTCAGTGCAGAAGGGAAAAATAGGAGATACACTACTTCCCAGGAGAAGCGATCAAAGGAGAGCAGAGAGTTCCTAAACAATAGAAAAGTGCATGCAATGGCAAGTTTTTTCCTTCCTCTGCTGGCAGAAAGGCATGTCTTCTAAGTGTTTTGGTGGGAAAAGACAAAGAAACACTATCTCAAAGCATGGCAGTGGCTGTGAGGCTAGAGGGAGACAGGGTATGTGTGGTCACTGCTGGTGTGTGTGAGTGTTATGGAGTGCATGTTTGTATCTGTGGGAGTATAGATGAGTATTGTGGGGATACCTCAGTATGTGTGTCAACCTGTGTAGTAACCAGTGTGTGTTTCTGACTCTAAATATTCTCTCCCTTTGCTCTCTCCACACTCACTTCCTCAACCTCCCATCTATCCTTGTGCTGTTCCCCTCCCATTCCCCCTCCTTCCCCTGCACTCCCTCTCTCTCCATACTATCATTCCATTCCTCCTTCCTGCCATTCATTCAGACTCTATCACTCCACTTTCCTTTCTACTTTCTCTTTTTTTTGCTCTTACCCTTCCATCCCTTCTCCCTCGAACTAACCTTTCTATTCTCCCTTCCCTTCCCCTTCCTCCTTGTTACTCTCCTCCTCCTAGCATTTAGCTTCAATCCCTGCCTTTCCCCTTACACTCAGTTCTTCCCCCTTTTCCTTACACTTTCTTCTATAACTCCTTTTCCATCCCTCTCTTCACCTCTCTTCCCTGCTATACTCTAGCTTTCATGCTTCCCTCCCTCTTGAACCTAATTCTTCTTGCATTGCCCTTCCACTTCCTTCCCCTGAATTTTCTCCTCCTTGTATTCCCTTCTCTCTTATCTTTTCCAGCATTTCCTGCTCCCCTTTTCCTCTTCCCAGTTCCCACCACCTTATTCTACTAGGTCTAGTCTTCCCCTACAGCTGGGGCTTGGGTTTCCAGCAGCAGCCCCCTGGGCCTTTATCACTACTGCTGCTTCACTTTTTTTCACTGTACTGGGGACTGGGTCACTGTCACCAGCCACAGCCGAGACCTTTCTTCGCCGTAGCTGTGGCCATTTTTCACAACATCCAATGCTTCACTTCTTTCTCTACCCCTGGAGATTGCAGCCCCAGTAGCAGGCTGGTAATGGTGCTGCCTCAGGACTTAAACATAAATTTGTTTCAGTAGGACAATATCTTTTGCATCCCCACATGTCTTTATCTAGCGAGGCCTGGACTTGCCTGCTACCCTGATCAATTCTATTTTGGGCAATCTCCTTCTGTTTTTATGCACACACACTAAATTTGTCTGTGCAAGCAACAAACATCATCAAACTAGAACACACCCTCAACAAAAATAAAAATGGAAGCAGCCCACATCCTTTGCTATCCTGCTCAAAGAGTCAAATTTTGCATTTTTTCTGAAACCCCAAGTATAGCTCAGGTTTTTGAAGGTCTTTTGGGAGGAAGTTCAATAGGGGTGGGACCACATGAACATGCTTTTCTCATGGTGTCCCCACAGGGTCACTTCCTTGGACTTGGACTACATAACAAGAGATCTTGATTAAGTGAGAGAGTTCTAGAGCACAATACTGTAGTGCGTCAACTTCAAGATTCAAAAAACATAGCCAACTAGAAAGCTACAGCAACCAATGAAGTTCTTCTGATTCAGCAGAAATCAGGTCCCTGAGCATAAGTTCCTGCAGGACCATGGTGCAATATTCTGTATTAACTCTAAACATCCTCAACTGCTGCTTGGGCAGGACAATGCACAAATAATTGCAGTAATCTAATTGGGCCATGATAGTGGTCTGCCAACCTCAAATGTAAAAAAATATTTTGAGAAAAAGGTGCAGAATACAGGCTGAGTCAGATGATAACATGAGGCCTTTACAGCATACAAAATATGGTTACTGTGATCAGTTCATAACTAGAAAAGCTTAGGAAAGAATGAGTTTAATTGATCTGTGCTTCTTTGGGCTTCCACTCAATGAGTAATGCTAGATATGTGGGTCTTTGTTAATTACCAACTGTTGTAAGAGGGTTTATTTTTAGAACAAATTTTAACATCAGACAGACATACTGTATTTGGCAGGGTTTAGAAAGAAGTGGTTCAAGATAGTTTAATTAATACCGCCACTATCCTCACAATGGTCCTCCAGGTTAGTCCATCCCTTAAAATTATGCAACTTTTATTTGCAATCCTGGTGCGCTTCACCCTGACAAAAGACTTACGGTGCAGGAAGACATTAAAGTAAATTGAAGCATTGGTTTCAGAGTTTGCAACATAAAGAGTGTACGATCCACTTTCAGTATCCTTCAGTCGACTCGAAGGAGGTGCACTCATATCTGAAAGGAAGGGAAATGAAATAAGAAGTTCCATCTAGAATTGAAGAAGTCTATTTTCCAGGAAATGTATGCACGAGTCCACAGTCCACTTGTATACAAGGATCCAAAGGAAAAACTCACGTCTTTCAGAATCCTCATGTCCCTCCTGACATGTCTGAAAATCTGAGTGGATAGGACCACAAATGAGTGGGTTATAAAAAGAACATAAGAATAGGCTACTGGCAGCATTTGAATAGCAGCACCTGCTACTCGGATAAATGCGGTTGAGATAGTACCAGGGTGGTGTAGGGGTAGAGTCAGGGGTGCAGACACAATTGATCCAGATAGCAGCAATTTTCAGCCCCATTATCCAGATAATCTCACCGATAACTTAGGACAAAAAAAAACTGTGATAAGAACTATCCGGATAAGCTATCTGGAACAGGGGCTAAATATTGTAACTATCGGACAGTACTGGCCACCTCACCGTTCCATCTAGATATTTAGACTATGGACCAGATTCAGTAAATGGCGCCCAAAGTTAGGTGCTGTTAAGTTCTGCACTAAATGCCAGTTTCTATAAAGGTTGCTTAGCGCTAAGTAACCTTTATAGAATAGCACTAAGTACAGATTCCTGCACTCAAGTTTGACGCAAGGCTTATGTCTGCTGAAATCTGGTGTGAATCCTCGTGCCCAACTGATGGCAGTTAGGCATGTTAAATCCAGTATTCTATACATTCTTTTTCATTGGGTAGTGGACAACCATTTCAGACAGGACAATTTACCCAGGTAATTCCTAATTGTCTGGGTATGGTATTCTCAGAGTTTGGTATAAGAAAAATTGTAGCATTGTGTTGGAATCTAGGGCATTCTTTTGACGAATTCACTGATCCAACCTAAATTCTCTCCTCAGCCCTTCACCCAACCATTCCATTTCCTTTGGGGGCAAAGGTTCAATTTTCACAGTGTTACCAAATAAGAAATTTGGTCCCCGTCTTCAGTTACATTGTATATGTTAACTAACCTTTGAAACTTTAACTCCTTTCCCTGATTCTCCCCAAACTCTTCCATGTCTTGTCCGACTGTTCTGATTAACTTGTAAGCTCCACAGAGCAACGACAATCTCTCATGTGATTTGTACACTTTGTAGCTCCATAAATATGTTAGAAGTAGTAGTAGTAGTAGTAATGAGTTTGAAAAACTTCCTCTAAGGGAGGAAGTTAGCAATGTAGGCTACTGTTAAGTAAGGTTATTTTAGCATAAGTTGGGTTTTATGCAATGAGGACCCTTTGCTAAAATAAACCGATTTATGGTAAAACAACCCAATTTAACAGTAGCCCAAGTGTATTGTATGGGAATGGACTCTATGTCGATGTAGTCCTTATGGTAAAGTCCTAACCATATGGTTAAGCCTATGGCACAATAGCTGTAACTCATCTGAAGCCATCCATAGGTCCTTTCAATAAGGATTTTCCCTGTAGGACACCAAGAGGGCAATCAAATGCTTCCTATGTGCAAGTAGGACGTTTAGCAATGCTTAAAGACTAAAAGGACCTCAGAGCACTTCATTAATCAGTGATATCTCATACAATTTATTTTATTTAAATTAAAAGCCAGGATTCCAACCAATGAAATGGTACCTGTTGTCAAGACCTGTCATCACTGTCTTATGCTCAGATATATTGTTATCCACCATTAGATTTTTATGTCTCCAGCTCCAGTCAAGAGGTCTGGGGTATGCATCAATAAGTACTCTCAGTGTCAAGCCTTCTCCCACCTTCACCTCCTGGGTTTGGTTTTGTAGTGCGTAGAGATGTATATAACCTTGATCTGAAGGACATAAAAGAAATAGATCATGAGTAGTTGTTTTTTGAAGTGAACACCTAGAACGTAAAGAACTTTGATGAGTTCAGATCTTCTCTTTCTATCAGACTAGTCAAACTTGTAAAAGTTACACTAGTTCAGCCATTATACTATCAAGAATTTCAGTGACCTCCTTCTGGAGAATTCTGGGATTCTGGGTTAATGGTATGCAGAAATTTTAGAAGACATGCATAGAATACAGGAGCTGAAGGTACATAAGTACATAAGTAATGCCACACTGGAAAAAGACCAAGGGTCCATCGAGCCCAGCATCCTATCCACGACAGCGGCCAATCCAGGTCAAGGGCACCTGGCAAGCTTCCCAAACGTACAAACATTCTATACATGTATTCCTGGAATTGTGGATTTCTCCCAAGTACATTTAGTAGCGGTTTATGGACTTGTCCTTCAGGAAACTGTCTAACCCCTTTTTAAACTCTGCCGAGCTAACCACCTTCACCACGTTCTCTGGCAATGAATTCCAGAGTTTATTACGCGTTGGGTGAAGAAACTTATTCTCCGATTGGTTTTAAATTTACTGCACTGTAGTTTCATTGCATGCCCCCTAGTCCTAGTATTTTTGGAAAGCGTGAACAGACGCTCCACTCCACTCATTATTTTATATACCTCTATCATGTCTCCCCTCAGCCGTCTCTTCTCCAAGCTGAAAAGCCCTAGCCTCCTTAATCTTTCTTCATAAGGAAGTCGTCCCATCCCCGCTATCATTTTAGTCGCCCTTCGCTGCACCTTTTCCAGTTCCACTATATCTTTCTTGAGATGCGGCGGACCAGAATTGAACACAATACTCAAGGTGCAGTCGCATCATGGAGCGATACAACGGCATTATAACATCCTCACATCTGTTTTCCATACCTTTCCTAATAATACCCAACATTCTATTCGCTTTCAGAGCCGCAGCAGCACACTGAGCAGAAGGTTTCAGTGTATTATCGATGATGACACCCAGATCCTTTCTTGGTCCGTAACTCCTAACCATGCAACCTTGCATGACGTAGCTATAAATCGGGTTCTTTTTTCCCACATGCATCACCTTGCACTTGCTCACATTAAACGTCATCTGCCATCTAGCCGCCCAGTCTTGTAAGGTCCTTCTGTAATTTTTCACAATCCTGTCACGAGTTAACACATTTGAATAACTTTGTGTCATCAGCAAATTTAATTACCTCGCTAGTTACTCCAATATCTAAATCATTTATAAATATATTAAAAAGCAGCAGTCCTAGCACAGGCCCCTGAGGAACCCCACTAAGTACCATTCTCCATTGTGAATACTGCCCATTTAACCCACTCTCTGTTTCCTATCCTTCAACCAGTTTTTAATCCACAATAGGACTTTTCCTCCTATCCCATGACCTTCAATTTCCTCTGTAGCCTTTCATGAGTACCTTGTCAAACGCCTTTTGAAAATCCAGATACACAATATCAACCGGCTCCCCTTTGTCCACATGTTTGTTTACTCCTTCAAAGAATTGAAGTAAATTGGTCAGGGCAAGATTTCCCCACACAAAAACCGTGCTGACTCGGTCTCAGTAATCCATGTCCTCGGATGTGCTCTGTAATTTTGTTTTTAATAATAGCCTCTACCATTTTCCCCGGCACCGACGTCAGACTCACCGTCTATAATTTCCCGGATCTCCCCTGACCTTTTTTTTAAAATGGGCGTTACATTGGCCACCCTCCAATCTTCCGGTACCATGCTCGATTTTAAGGATAATTGCATATCACTAGCAGTAGCTCCGCAAGCTCATTTTTCAGTTCTATCAGTACTCTAGGATGAATACCATCCGGTCCAGGAGATTTTCTACTCTTCAGTTTGCATGGGGTTAATGGATATTTAAACAATAGCTTTTGGATTATGTGTCTACAAGACAGTCTTTATAAAAGCATTTTTTTTAAAAGACTTTGCCCTGGTAAATAAGCAGTCAGGGGCTGAAATTTTCTTTTTCCTCCTCATCTTACTATAGACTGGCATTGTGGGATTGGGGAAAGGCAGAACTAGCGAGAAATGCATGGAGGATTTGGACATTGCAATGAAAATATGGGAGACCGATGATGAAAAAATAGTGGCCAGTGAACCATTATTTGCTCGCTTTAATGAAACCGCTTCAGAAGGTTCCCAAAAATATTTTTAAAAATCTTTCATTATAGAAGTTGAATGTTGTTGGCAATAAAATATTATTGCTATAGATAGATACTTTGTATGTGATTTGCTCCCCGCTAGACTTTTACAGATTTAACGGGTTATAATAAAGTTATTATTATTATTATTATGTTACTTTGTGAATAAATTGAATGCTGGGTATTAGGGGATATGTGTTATTGTTGGCATGTGTATTTATGCATGTATACAGACATGTGAGTTTAGAACAGGCCATTATCATATGTATAAGAAGTGTTGCATGTGAAAAACATTTCTAACATGACTCCTAGCATCATTCTTCGAGGAATGGTGTTGCGATAATCATAACTGTTGAGTTATTTATCAGAATTTAAGGGGTGGCCCTAAGGGCTTGAAAATGAACTGGGTGCACACAAGGCTAAAGGTCCACCAGAGCCCCTTTTCTCCTTGCACCAGCCCTGGTGATATGCTGTTGCTGCCATGGGTGGGAAGACCTCACCCTACCCTCACCCACTTATCCCTGAGCTTGATTGTCCTTATAGACACCCAATAAACATAATCTACAGTGAACCCTCTCACTAATAATAATCCTCAATAAACCCACTTTGAAAATATCCCTCATCATAGTGGACCTTTACTCAGTTGCAATATTTGTTGTGTCTTACATCACTGTGAGCCAGATAAAAGCCTTGATTGCCCTATGGAATCAAGCGCTACAGTCTTAAAACCAAAAGACTACCTTACTACAGGAGAACATAGGAACCATGAACTGACTGTAAACTAAAGAACTGCTTAGTTACCTGGGCATGAAATCTAAAATTGCACCAGAAACAAGGGTAGCAAGTGAATACTAGATGGGACTTTTAGGTTATAAGTCTTGGTTTATGTTGATTGGATTAAACTGACAATTACCTGCTTGGATGTTGAAAACTATTGTGAGATTGGAACCTTCCCAGGTTACCCAGTGCCAATGTAACAAAACCCTTAGGGAATACTGGTCATTCCATTACCCTACCAAAAGGTGGGGAAAATGTGGGATACAAATGTAACAAATAAAATAAATAAATAAATAAATAAAATATTGCCCTTAAGGGCCTGCTTACCTACAACTCGCAAGAATGTTGACTTGTTGGTGAATCCACCACGGTTTATGCCAACACAGGTGAAGTTGCCGGCGTCCATTTTATTCCTGCAGGTATGGTTAAGGTAGATATGGCACTCCATTTCTGGTTTCTGTAATCACTATCTTGCGTAACAGTGGCCTGCAGATATATAGAGATGTTCAGAGATTGTGCTGGATAAAATTAGCTGGTTGATAATCAAAATCATTTATGTGATCTGCATCAAGTGCTAACTTATTTATTATGTTTATTAAATGTTCTTATTGCTTTATTTACAGCATAATCAAAACGATGAATATAATAATAATTAGAAATTAATAAGAAAGGAATGTCATAAGTACATAAGTACATAAGTAGTGCCATACTGGGAAAGACCAAAGGTCCATCTAGCCAGCATCCTGTCACCGACAGTGGCCAATCCAGGTCAAGGGCACCTGGCACGCTCCCCAAACGTAAAAACATTCCAGACAAGTTATACCTAAAATGCGGAATTTTTCCAAGTCCATTTAATAGCGGTCTATGGACTTGTCCTTTAGGAATCTATCTAACCCCTTTTAAACTCCGTCAAGCTAACCGCCCGTACCATGTTCTCCGGCAACGAATTCCAGAGTCTAATTACACGTTGGGTGAAGAAAAATTTTCTCCGATTCGTTTTAAATTTACCACACTGTAGCTTCAACTCATGCCCTCTAGTCCTAGTATTTTTGGATAGCGTGAACAGTCGCTTCACATCCACCCGATCCATTCCACTCATTATTTTATACACTTCTATCATATCTCCCCTCAGCCGTCTCTTCTCCAAGCTGAAAAGCCCTAGCCTTCTCAGCCTCTCTTCATGGTAAATATAGGAAAGTCAGCAGTTACATTAAGAAACAATCATCCTACTTTCATTAAAAACAAAGATGCCTAACACTTCTCCCTCCAGGAAGTCCTGGTAGTTTAGGAAATGCCATGGTGAAAAGGTGTGTCTTAAGATGCACTTTGAATTTCTTTAAAACTGGTGCACATCGAATGAATAACGGGAGATTATTCCAGAGGAAGGGGGCCTGAAAATAAAAGGCACTCTTCCCTGTAGCCTCATAGTAGGCTTGTTTAGGATTGGCTAAATGGGTTTGATGGTCATTTATAGATCACAAATAACGAGATAGGGAATATAGAAAGGTTAGCTTTGCCAATATTTGGGAAGGCCTATATATATCATTTATGAGTTAGAACAAGTATTTTAAATTGAACTCTGTACTGAAAAAGAAGCCAGTATAGTTATTTTTCAAAAATTTGGGCCTAATTAAAGAGCAATTCTTTGACAGGGCACCCAAGGTTACCCCTTTCCCTTGAGCGTATTAAGTGGCAGAAGAACACCTAAGCAGAAGCGTAGCACAGCGTGGGGGGAGGTGGAGAGCGGACTGCTGAAGGTGCCGGCACATATTTCAAATGTGGACAGATCGTGTGAAAAATAGGCGCCATCGGAAGTCCATTTGGGGGTAGTGGTCACTCCCCCTGGCGACCCCTGGCTACGCCTCTGCACCTAAGCACTATTCTGCGTCACTATACGTGAGTAGCATAGCATGTAAATGCAAGAGGCGTTCGCATGGGTGGAGCATGGAGATGCGTAGGCGGGGGCTTCCAGTTACTGCATACCTTACAGAGGGCTCCTTTTACTATTGTGCGGTAAGCCCAATGTAGGCTTACTGCTCGCTAAATATGAAGTACTGCCGGGCTGCTGTGGTAGCCCGGCGGTACATCCCACCTGTAGATGCCACCATTTCTGGAGCTACAAAAATTTATTTTTGTAGTGCCAGAATGTACCTGGCAGTAATCGGGAAAGTGCCGTGCACTGCCCAGTTCCACCGGGTTAACGCGGGAGCCCTACTACCACCTCAATGGGTGGCGGTAAGGGCTACCCCTCGAAATGGCTGCATGACAAGTGCTTTACTTGCCACATGGCCATTTCCTGCAGGAGGCAAGACTTCCCTTTTGCCAGCTGAAGTAAAAGGGGCCTCAGTGTGTATGTAAAACAAATGACGATGCCAGCGCTGGCCCCCTTTTACCGCAGCTTGGTAAAAGGGCCCAGAATATAGTAATGGACACCCTTGCCACATTTGGGACCTGCAGTTATATCAGGTCTATAGCTGGTGTAACAGGATGCTCCAAAAAGAGCTAACACTAGTATTCCATAACAGAATCTGGGCACTTAGGTGCCATGATAGAATAGGTTTTCACTGCATAGCACTGGGACACCTAGAAGAAGGCACCCAACTCTTTAATGGCTACATTTTTGTTGAACAACTCGATGCCCAGCCAGAATGTATTTGTTTACATACAGGCAGGGCTAGGGCAGGTGGTGTAAATTGCAGCCAATCAACAGATGAGTGCAAGGGGTCCATGTTTAGCCATGCTCATACCCCTTTCTGAGGTAGATCCCCCGCTCTGCAGGTCCTTTCTGATATTATACTCGGGAACCATTCATTTGAATGCTGTCACTGGTTTAAAGGTGGGGGCCAAAATTTATCCCGATGGTGATGAAATCCAGCTGTTACCCAAATAAATGTCTTCATTGAGGAGGACTGCATATATCCCAGTTCTAATTTTAAACCAATAGATATCCATAGATGTTTAGGATTACATATTCAAGTACTACTTAAATGGAAAGGGCTACCAATACTGAGCTTAAAGATGAGCAGATAAATCATTTGTTAGGAGATGGCTACAGTTTTGAATAGTGAGTCCAAGCTTTCTAACAGCTATGCTGGAATGAAGACAACCAATGTACATATCATAAACATATCTTCCAAACTGCTATCTAAATGCTGCATTTGTTTGACTCTCTGCATTGTGGAGTGGAGGAGTAGCCTAATGGTTAGTGCTTACTCAAAAGCATGGATTAATGAGACAAAGCCAACATGGATTTAGTGAAGGGAAATCTTGCCTCACCGATCTATTACATTTCTTTGAAGGGGTGAACAAACATGTGGATAAAGGGGAGCTGGTCGGATATTATGGATCCGGATTTTCAAAAACATTGACAAAGTACTTCATGAAAACTCCAGAGGAAATTGGAGAGTCATGGGATAGGAGGTAGTGTCCTATTGTGGATTAAAAGCTGGTTAAAAGATAGAAACAGAAAGTAGGGTTAAATGTCAGTATTCTCAATGGAGAGAGTAGATAGTGGGGTTCACCAGGGGGTCTGTGCTGGAACCATTGCTTTTACATATTTATAAATGATTTTGATGGGAGTAACTAGTGATGTAATTAAATTTGCTGGCAACACAAGTTATTCAAAGTTGTTAAATTGCAGAGGATTGTGAAAAATTACAAGAGGACCTTACGAGACTGGGAGACTGGACATCCAAATCACAGATGACGCTTAATGTGAGCAAGTGCAAAGTGGTGCATGTGGGAAGGAGGAACCCGAACTATAGCTACATAATGCAAAGTTCCACACTAGGAGTCACCGACCAGGAAAGGGATCTAGGTGTCATCATTGATGATATGTTGAAACCCTCTGCTCAGTGTGCTGCGGCGGCTAAGAAGCAATAGAATGTTAGAAATTATTAGGAAAGGAATGGAAAACAAAAATGAGGATGTTATAATGCCTTTGCATCGCTCCATGGTGCAACTGCATCTCAAATATTGTGTGCAATTCTGGTCACCACATCTCAAAAAAGATACAGTGGAATTGGAAAAGGTACAGAGAAAGGAGATGAAAATGATAAAGGGGATGGGATAACTTACCTATGAGGAAAGGCTAAAGCTTGTTTACTCTTTCCAAAAATACTAGGACTAGGGGACATGCAATGAAGCTGCAAAGTAGTAAATTTAAAATGAATCGGAGAAAATATTTCTTTACTCAACAAGTAATTGAAGTCTGGAATTCATTGCCAGAGAATGTAATAAAAGCTGTTAGCTTAGTGGGGTTTAAAAAGATGTTTGGATTGCTTCCTAAACCGAAAAGTCCATAAGCCATTATTAAAATGATTTGGGGGGAAATCTGCTGCTTTTTTCTAAGATAAGCAGCATAAATATATTGTACTGTTTTGTGACCTGGATTGGCCACTGTTGGGAAACAGGATGCTGGCTTGATGGACCTTCGGTCTGTCCTGGTATGGCAATACTTATGTACTTATGCAGTGGGCTGCAGACCATGGAAATTGAGTTCCATTCCTACTACAGCTTTCTGTGATCCTGAGCCAGTCACTTTACCCTCCATTGCACTGGTACAAAAACTGCTTTGGTGGTAATAGAAAGGCAGTATATCAAATTCCTTACCCTATCAATCATGCCTCAGCAAAGGTCTTGCTCAAGGTGTCGTAGAGAAGACCAGTACTTACTGTGCTTATTCTATGCTATGAATTACAGAAGACAGGTGATAAGAAATGTAATAACTATGTTTATTAATAGGGAATGGATCAATTGCTAACTCCAAAAACATTAGCTGAGGATACATCTGTAAAGTGGTGAAGAGGATTTTATATAAGTGCAGGTTGCAAAACGAGGACTTGCCACTGAAACTTTCAATGACAGAGAGAAGCAGTATAGTAAGATTTTAAATAAACAAATAGGAACATTAATTTTAGCTTCACACTAGAGAGCCGCACGGGAATGGGTATAGCGGGAATCCTGTTGAACCTGCAGGATACGCACAGGTATGGAAGAATTCCACAGGATTCCCGTGGGGATGGAAAAAGTTCTCATGAGTTCTCCAACGGAAGTGTAGTCCTAGGGCCAGCTCTTTTTAACGTATTTTGTGAGCGATATTGTGGAAGGGCTGTCTGGTAAGGTTTGTCTCTTTGTGGATGATACTAAACTCTGCAACAGGGTGGACACCGTGGAGGGTGTGAATGACATGAGGAAGGACCTAGCGAAGCTAGAGGAATGGACCGATATTTGGCAACGAAGGTTTAATCCCAAAAATGCAGGGTCATGCACTTGGGTCGCAAAAATCCGAGGAACCAGTACAGTATAGGGGGTGTAGTGCTTCAGTGTGCAACAAAAGAGCGGGACTGGGGATGATTGTGTCTGACGACCTTAAAGCTTTCAAACAAGTAGAAAAAGCGATGGCCAAAGCCAGAAGGATGCTTGGGTGCATAAAGAGAGGCATGGCCAACAGGAAAGAAGGAGGTAATAGTGCCATTGTATAAATCTCTGGTGAGGCCTCATTTGGAGTACTATGTGCAATTCTGGAGACCACAATTATGGAAAGACATTAACAGGATGGAGTCGGTCCAGAGGGCAGCTACGAAATTAGTAAGCGGTTTTGAATGCAAAAATTATAGGGACAGGTTTAAGAACCTCAACATGTATACGCTGGAAGAGAGGAGGGAGAGAGGAGACATGATAGAAGCCATAAAATAACTTTGCAACAGTAACTGAGAATTATGAGCACAGCTATTCCTCTGTGAACAGGCTATGAACAGGTTAAGAATCACTGAGAAGCTAAATCATAAGTACTATACAGAATGTGAGTCTCATGTCAGCTTGCTCCTTCTGTTGGAGACACAGGCAGATATGGAGTCATACAAAGATATATGTGGCAAGAGAATACTATAATGTAAGAGGGAAAATTTGCTGTTGACCATGAAAAGCAGATAATGGAAAAGACACAACTTTAGTTGCTGGGAAGATGGTTTTTGCAAAGTAGGATAACCTTACTAACTTTACTTATGATAAGCAAATATGTTATGAAGAACTTTGCTTCTGTAAAGATAGAATTTGCTAGAATGAGAGAAATGCTGACGTTGTACTTCCAATACTAGTCTATGGGAGAAAGAGTATAAAAGGAGAATTATGGAGAGAGACAACCAGAGAGCTAATGTCAGAGGTCACGTTTGTGTCCTGGCTGCTGTCTCATATGAGAATTAATTAATTCTATTATGTAGTCTAATTGTATTCCTGATGGTAAGTGTAATAATAAACATTATTGATTATTCTCATATTATTACTATAGCCTTCTGTGTCTTTCTGTCTCTCCACCTGGTGGTGTTAGGACCATATTCTCTGGAGTGCTGGACATTCCAGCTTGCAGGTAAATAGTAACTTTATACTTGGGAGAGGGCAGAAAGATAAACAGCATTTATATACAGGAAGAGAGCCTTTTTCAAATGAAGGAGAGCTCTGGAATGAGGGGGCATACAACGAAGTTGAGAGGGAATAGGCTTAGGAGCAACCTGAGGAAGTATTATTTCACAGAAAGGGTGGTGGAAAGCGTGGAAATGGCCTCCCGGTGGAGGTGGTGGAGTCGAGGACTATTCCAGAATTGAAAAAGGCATGGGATAAAGCATGTGGGATCTCTAGGAACAGGACAAATTAGGGGTTACAGAGGATTGGGCAGACTGGATGGGTCATATGGCCTTTATCTGCCATCATCGTTTCTATGTTTCTAAAATCTATGGTGACCTCTTTAATGAGACTTGGAATCATTAAAAGAGCCACTTGGAGCACCAGAAAGTGTACGGAGAAACGTATGAGAGAGGCAATGGAGCACCAGACTGAGGCTTGGAACACTCATTGGCTGAATAGTGAAAATCATCCAAAATCACGGGAGGCTGTTGGGGTTGGGAGAAACAGATGACCGAGAGCAAAGTAAAGAATAGCGTCATTTCCTGCAAGTATGGGTAGGGATGGAGGAGATTAATTGTGGGGGATGGGAGGGAAGAAATGGATCTTAGCAGGTTCGGGTGGGTATGGGTTAGATTCCATTGGGGATGGGCAGGGATGGATGAAATTTCTGTGCCTGTGCAACTCTACTTCATGCTGAATGTTGAAATAGAATAGGGAGAAAGAGGACACTACAGGAAATGATATTTTGTAACAAATTTAAAAGTGTCTGGGCATGAAATTCCTCACACATAGGGTTGGTTTAGATGGAGTGCAGGCAGAAGATATGGGTAGTGCTCCTGAAATTTCCCTCCACCGCTCTGGCACTCTCCATATAATGCAGAAGCAAGAAGTAGGAAAGGTAGGCTCTTCTAAAATCGGAGGAGACGTCTATAAAGAAACAATTCTTTATTGCAAGAGAAGTGACAACGACTCAACAGAGCTGTGTTTCGGCGCTAGCTCGCGGCCTTCTTCAGGAGTCTTATGATGTATAGCTGATTGTGTAAAGTCGATAGTTTGTTACAAAAAAACTTTCATATAAGGTATAAACTTCCGCTGTCAGAACAGAGAAGTGCACCGTACTGTAGCAATCTCTTCAATGTAACAAGCTATCACTTTACACAATCAGCTATACATCATAAGACTCCTGAAGAAGATGTGAGCTAGCACCGAAACACAGCTGTGTTGAGTCGTTGTCACTTTGCTTGCAATAAAGAATTGTTTTTTTATAGACGTCTCCTGTGGTTTTTAGAAGAGCCTACCTTTCCTACTTCTTGCTTCTGCAACCTTTTACGTAGGAACCAGTGTACCTCCACCCCTTTGGTGTGGTTTTCTTTACTCTCCATATAATGCCAGGGCAGTGCGAGGTGTTTTGCTCAGCTATACCGATAGCAGTAATATTCAGCCACAATGGACTAGATTCTATAAAAGGCACTATTCTATAAAGGATCCGCACCCTTTACAGAAAAGCGCTAAGCACATAAATGGCGACTAACTTACAATGCCGGCAATTGCGCCTGCTGAAAGCAGGTGTAAATGCCGATGCCTAAATTAGGAACCAATGGGGTCTATTCTGTAACAATGTTTGTAAATTCTGGGAACCTCCCCAAAATGACCATGACCACACCCCCTCGAATTTACACACTATAGGATTTATGCGTGGAGCGTTATAGAATATGATTCACCTGTAAATCCCAATTAAGATCAATGAATGGCAATCATTGGTTGTTAGCAGCCAATCATTGGCACGGATTGGCTCATTAATCATTAAGTTGCATGTACAAATCAGCAATGAGTGCTGATTTGCACGCAACTTTAGTCGCCATATATAGAGTCCTCCAGTATCTGTACAGTTACGTGGCTTAAAGTGGGACAGAAAATTTGCTTTTCTAACTTAAACCCCTTGGCTATACATAGAGGTGGCAATTCTAATCACTGAGCACCTCCTTTAGATAACAGGACCTAGGTGCCATAGCGTAATCTATAATGGAACCTAAAATTGTGGAGGAGTGGTCTAGTGGTTAGAGCACCATCCTAAATCCAGCGGTGGCCTGTGCAAATCCCCTGCTGCTCCTTGTGATCTTGCAAGGTCCACTTAACCCTCCATTGCCTCAGGTACAAACTGATGTGAGCCCCTGGGGACAGAGAAATATCCAGAGTACCTGAAGGTAACTCACCTTGAGCTACTACTGAAAAAAGGTGTGAGCAAAAATCTAAATAATAAAATAACATTTAGATGCTCGCCTTTATTGCCAGCCAGAGACATGGTGTAAGTGCGGATACCTAAATGTGGCTGGGAGGCACATACCTTATAGAGCGTCATAAGTGGGTGCCACATTTGTGCTCCACCCCTGTGCATGCCTCCCTTGCAAATATGCACCTTGTGAGTTAAAGCTGGTATTTGCAGAATAGTGCTTAGGCACCCTGCTAGTAGGTAGGTTCGTGTGTAAATATGGCACCAAGGTCATAGCCTTGCCTTTCCTAGGTGCCTAGGTTCCATTACAGAAGACAAGTCGTTTATTCTTGTATACCACTGATATCTCCATAGCGGGTTCAGTGCGGGTTTACAATACTTAGCAAGCATGTTTATAGTAATATGTATTACTTTTGAGAATCGGTTTGCGGTAAGTTTTGAGACTTACTGGTTGAGTAGACAATATACAGAGAGCAGATTTAACAGTGGGCTTTTACAATAGATATTTTTACAGTAGGACAGATTGACAATAGGAATTGGGGTGTTGCCCTGGGTTTTATGGGAATGTTCTTTAGAGTGAGTGCTGCTGGTATCGAGTGTCAGGGTTTTGGGGAAAAAGAAAGTTTTCAACCCTTTCTGAAGTATTGGTAGCATGTGCAAGTTTGTGAATAATGAGATAATCAGTGCCAATAATTGGCATTCTAACAAGCTATTATTAGCACTAATTAGATTAGTTAGAACTTACGCACTGTGAGAAGGTATGAGGCTGTCCTATACGGTGTAGGCCACTAGAGGGCGCTAGAAGAAGGTGGAGTCACTAGGAACGGGGAGAGCCCTGGGAGGGTCCACAGGTGCAGGTGTTATAGGCTGGGTCCTGGGTAGCTAATTAACCACTTTATACCCCACCTGAGTTGTGAAAGGAGGGAAGTGAGCTAGCAGCAGAAGAAGAGAGAGCCCCTGAAAGATACTGGCTAACCTTATGGACTTGGGGGTGGACTGGGTGTCCAAAGGAGATCAGCAGGCTGAAGTCCTGGGGTAAGAAGTCCCTAAAGCTTAGAGTTTGACTGTGTGTCTAGAACTGTGTGTTCAAAGAGGGACTGTGTGTCCGAAGTACTAAGAGAAGCAGGCTGCAAAGCCTGGGGTTGAGAGTCCCCAAAGTATTGGTGTAGTACTGAGCCCATGTATCTGTGTGGGAGGCTCAGTGTGAAGACCTATGAAAGTATAAAAGTGGTTTAAGCTAGAAAGAAGTGTGCCCAGGGGCTGGAATAAAGAGTTCCGAGATATATGCAGTTGGTGAGACCTGCTTAATTTGCTGAGTGGAAACCAGGTCACCCTAGTGAGAAGGGGAGCACACTAATCTGCATATGATTTGCATATTGCGAACCAGGTCCCTCGAGTGAGAAGGGGGATATCACAGCACATAACTTTAGGCCTACATTTTATGCATGAGTGTAAAAAAGGGGTGTAGAGAATGGAGGGTCATGGGCAGAATGGCGCATTCTTAGAATTTACGCACATGGTTATAGAATAACGGGGATACGTGTCTAATTTAGTTTGCACATTTGCACCACATTTTTAGTTGGTGCAAATGGCCAAGCCTAAAGTTAGATACAAGTCCCAGGCGTAAGCACTATTTTATAAATAGCATCTAACTCTAAGCGAGGCTTCTAGAATATTTTTTGGTGCCAAATTTTAGGTGTCATAGGGTCTAGCCCTATATGTACAGTTGCTGCGGGTGAATGCTGTTCATACATTCATAGTAAATGACGGCAGATAAAGACCTGAACGGTCCAGCCAGTCTGCCCAACAAGATAAACTCATTTTACATGGTATGTGATACTTTATACCCGAGTTTGATTTGTCCTTGTCATCTCAGGGCCAGACCGTAGAAGTCTGCCATGCACTGTTCTTGTACTAAAAGTTCTGAAGATTCTGGAATCCTAAAGAGTTACAAGATTCTGGAATCCCAATTAGTAGCAACATTCCATGTAGAACCCCAAGAGTAACATAGTAAATGACGGGCAGATAAAGACCTGAAGGGTCCATCTAGTCTGCCCAACAAGATAAACTCATTTTACATGGTATGTGATACTTTATACCCGAGTTTGATTTGTCCCTTGTCATTCTCAGGGCACAGACCGTAGAAGTCTGCCCTGCACTGTTCTTGTACTAAAGTTCTGAGATTCTGGAATCCTAAAGAGTTACAAGATTCTGGAATCCCAATTAGTAGCAACATTCCATGTAGAACCCCAAAGAGTCACATAGTAAATGACGGCAGATAAAGACCTGAAGGGTCCATCTAGTCTGCCCAACAAGATAAACTCAATTTACATGGTATGTGATACTTATATGTTATACCCGAATTTGATTTGTCCTTGCCTTTCTTATGTACGTCATCTTGGGTGAATGTCTTCAGAAAGATGGCTACTCAATCTCATTCCCAATAAATAATTCATTAATATTTAGCTCTGTCCACTCATCTGGATATTGGTGCTGGATTATTTAAACACAGTGACCAATGTTTTATACAAATGCTGGTCATAGTGTCTAAATATTGTCCCGTATGTTTATAAAATGTGCTTCCAAGGACAGGATTGGGCCCTTGATAAATTTGTTCTGGATTACTGATGCTTAAGTACTACCATATATTTTTATTTCATTGTACCTTCACTATGTTTTTAGCCTCCATTTCATTTATCTCTTTGTTATATTATAACCAGCTATTCAAACATTTCTAGCCTCTAAATATTAAATTAAAAGTAAGTGAGATGTGTGAGGGTAGTTTTCCAGCATTAAAGTATTAGATATTTCAAGTTTATTAAAGATCCTGTGCTATTATTAACTCTACTCAACACACAATAACGGTTACGAGTTGAAGAAACCATTGTTCAATGATTACATTTTCTGCTGGATGTTTCCATTCTACTGTAGTCCTGAGACGGGAACTAGTCACTGTGCAGCTGATGATGAACGGCTCCCCTTTTATTCGTACATGGTCTTGCGTTCCAAAGTCACAGAGGGAAGCTCCAGATAAGCTAAGAAAAATACAAAAAACAAAAGGTAATTGAATCACCTGTATTGTACAATTCAACAGGAAAAGCTTTTGCACTCTTTCACTGCCAGTGGCATTATTGTTCAATAGTTTTACAAAGAGAGCTAATATAGCATCATGTCTACAGACACACATTAACTCATTTTCAAAAGAGAAAACATCTCAAAAGCAGCACAAAGTGGCAGATGGACGGTTTTCTTGTAAAATGTCCAAGTTGCAATTTTCAAAACTCAAATTGAGACATTTAACTCTGCAGTTCATGTAATCACAATGGGGGCGGTGTTGGAGGCATGGTATTGGGTGGGCTTAAAATCTGGACTTTTTCAACGATAATGCAGGCACGTTTTAAATTCAAGTTTTATTTTGTTTGTTATACCACTCACACTCAACGGCAACCATAAAATAAATTAATCAGGAAAAAAAGGTCCAGTGCAAAAAGAAGGTATGTTTTTTCTCTAGACCTGTTTCAGCCACAACTAACTCACAAAAGGTTGTCCTAATTGATCAGCTAACACTGGCGGTATTAAGGCATGACCTCTCCCTTAATTTCCCTGTGATCACTGACCCCCCTCTCACTCCCCACAAAGATGTGACAGAGACAGTAGATACCAGGTTCTATGACTGCTTCAGATTTTATGGTCATTCCCATGAAGCAGCAAGCAAGTGGATGGAGTAGCCTAGTGGTCAGTACAGAAAGCAGTAAACCACAGGACCCAGGCTCAGTTCCCACTTTAACTCTTTAATTTCAATAACATATGTGAGCCCTCCTGAACATAGAGATACCTCCTGTACCTAAATATATAAGTGACCTGCAGCCTGAGGGCTATTGCAAGTGGTGGACCTTTAGGTACATTAGGTTTTTTCTGTTCATGGAGGGCTACTATACAATATGAAAGGGTTTAAGTGGATTTGTACCTGGTGCCTTTAAGTGAAGTCTATTATATTGACCACTAGGCTGTCCCTCTGCACTGTTGGGATTTTGTGTGGCCAGTTTACTAGGAATGCTGCCACAGGATATTTTAATTTACAGATGGACGTTTTGAGCATGAAAACATCTAGCTCAAAGCCATAATCAAATCCTAATTTTAGATATTTTTCTGGTTCAGTATGGCTTTGAGCTAGATATCGTTTGAGATGTTTTCAGCAAAATGTTTCATTTTGACTTAGATGCCATATTGAAAAATTTCCTCTGTCCACACCATCAGAACTGGCTTTCATAAATATTATTTTCACTATCAATGCCATATTGCTAACCATTAGCAGAATGGTACACATCTGTATCACATTTTCACCACTATCATCTATGCATCATAGAACCAATACTGGTTTCATGAAAACTATCTTTGTCCTTGCTGGGACCATGATAATAAGTAAACTTGCATCCGTTCAGTTCAAGGATCATCATTAGAGAGGAATATCACAGAATTGATCAAGGTAAGCTAAAACACCTACCTTTTTCAACCTCAGATTGACTTCCTCTGATAATTTCTGGAGGCCGTTTACCAAAGCTTGACAACTGTAAGGATCCTGTATGAAACATCTGCACATTCCGGATAGTGATTCCAATCTGAGCACTGTAGGATATGTTTTCTGATGGGACTAGCAAGCCTGATTCTGTTTTGCGAGAAACTTGAGGAAAGTGATGGTCAGTTATAAGACATGGGATGACAGCATCCGTGCCTTCAATAGTATTCACTCTCCACCAAGGCATATACCATAGAGCTCCGGATCTATCCAAAAAAAAAAAAAAAAAAAGAATGTGAAATTAGAGTGAATGAAATGCAGACTGATTATTTTTTAAACCTAGTATGAATAATATAGTCTAAAGACCAACAACTGCACAGAGAGTGTTAGCCAGCTCTGTGGTCTGGCATGTTTGTACTTACAGAATACCTCTAGCTCCTTTGTTTTGTGATTCATAAGAACATAAGAATAGCTATACCGGCCATTTGTCAAGAGGCGCAACTGAAATCTTTACTTGGAAGGTGCAGAAAGTTATTTGTTATCTTGAATGGTGTGCAGCATATATATATTAATGTTTCCCCCTGAAGCAGCTGAAAGAGGTGAAACAGGGAACCCGTCGGGATTTGGAAATTAAGAAATGAAACTGGATGGTAATATGTCAAGATGAAAAAGATACTGGGAAATTCAAGATAAGTACTGTGTATATAATCGTGGCAACATTTTTCATATGCTTTTTTCAGCTTTTTCTGTATCTGTTGAAGGTGTTTTGTCATTTTGATAACATGCAAATAGAAAATAAGTGGAATTTTTTTATGACATGATTAAAAAGAGCCTCCCACATTTATGAAGGTCTGTCCTTACAAGTAGGTGTGACTCTGGTTTGGACTGAAGTCTTTTTTCTTCACTTTATATTTATAGGATATAAATATGTGACAGTCCTCGAGATACAGAAATTATTTATATAGAATTTGATTTGAATTGATGGTAATTGAAATCACCCATTATTATACTGTTGCCCAATTTGCCAGATTTCTTCATCTGTCTGTTCCCTTCATACATGGAATTACTATCCATAATGATTCCACACTGCTATCTGTTTCATGTATAATGTTTAATCTGTTTGACTCAATTCCCTCTCTGACATATAGTGCAACCCCCCCCCCCCTCCAAGTTGATTCTATCATTGTCCATATAATTTGTACCCTGTTAACACAGTCGGGGGCATTTTCGGAAAGAAAAGGACGCCCATCTTCCGACACAAATCGGGAGATGGGCGTCCTTCTCTCAGGGTCGCCCAAATCGGCATAATTGAAAGCCAATTTTGGGCAACCTCAACTGATTTCCATCACGGGACGACCAAAGTTCATGGGGCGTGTCGGCACCGTACCAAAGGCGGGACCTGGGCGTGATTAAGATATGGGCGTCCTCGGCCGATAATGGAAAAAAGAAGGGCGTCCCTGACGAGCATTCAAAATTGTTAAATCGCGGGAGGAATTGTGAAAAATTACAAGAGGACCTTATGAGACTGGGAGACTGGGCGTCTAAATGGCAGATGATGTTTAATGTGAGCAAGTGCAAAGTGATGCATGTGGGAAAGAGGAACCCGAATTATAGCTACGTCAAGCAAGGTTCCACGTTAGGAGTCACGGACCAAGAAAGGATCTAGGGTGTCGTTGTTGATGATACGTTGAAACCTTCTGCTCAGTGTGCTGCTGCGACTAAGAAAGCAAATAGAATGTTACGTATTATTAGGAAAGGAATGGAAAAGATGTTATAGTGCCTTTGTATCGCTCCATGGTGCAACCGCACCTCGAATATTGTGTTCAGTTCTGGTTGCCGCATCTCAAAAAAGATATAGTGGAATTAGAAAAGGTGCAGAGAAGGGCGACGAAAATGATAAAGGGGATGGGACAACTTCCCTATGAGGAAAGGCTAAAGTGGCTAGGGCTCTTCAGCTTGGAGAAAAGGCGGCTGAGGGGAGATATGATAGAGGTCTATAAAATAATGAGTGGAGTTGAACGGGTAGATGTGAAGCATCTGTTTATGCTTTCCAAAAATAATAGGACTAGGGGGCATGCGATGAAGCTACAATGTAATAAATTTAAAACAAATCGGAGAAAATGTTGTCTTCACTCAACGTGCAATTAAACTCTGGAATTCTCTCCTCACATGCTATTCTTGACCCACTACAATCTGGTTTTCGCCCTCTCCACTCAACCGAAACTGCGCTTACTAAAGTCTCCAATGACCTATTACTGGCTAAATCCAGAGGTCAATATTCCATCCTCATTCTTCTTGATCTTTCCGCTGCTTTTGACACTGTCGATCACAGCATACTTCTCGATACCCTGTCCTCACTTGGGTTCCAGGGCTCTGTCCTTTCCTGGTTCTCTTCCTACCTCTCCCTCCGCACCTTTTGTGTTCTCTCTGGTGGATCCTCTTCTTCTTCTATCCCTCTGCCTGTCGGCGTACCTCAGGGTTCTGTTCTTGGTCCCCTCCTCTTTTCTATCTACACTTCTTCCCTTGGTTCATTAATCTCATCCCATGGCTTTTCCTACCATCTCTATGCTGATGACTCCCAAATCTACCTTTCTACCCCTGATATCTCACCTTGCATCCAAACCCAAAGTTTCAGCGTGCTTGTCTGACATTGCTGTCTGGATGTCTCAACGCCACCTGAAATTAAATATGACCAAAACCGAGCTTCTCATTTTCCCCCCACAAACCCACCTCCCCGCTCCCCCCGTTTTCTAATTTCTGTTGATGGCTCTCTCATTCTCCCTGTCTCCTCAGCTCGAAACCTTGGGGTCATCTTTGACTCTTCTCTCTCCTTCTCTGCTCATATCCAGCAGATTGCCAAGACCTGTCGTTTCTTTCTTTACAACATCCGTAAAATCCGCCCCTTTCTTTCCGAGCACTCTACCAAAACCCTCATCCAACCCTTGTCACCTCTCGTTAGGCTACTGCAATCTGCTTTTTGCTGGCCTCCCACTTAGTCACTTCTCCCCTCTCCAGTCGGTTCAAAACTCTGCTGCCCGTCTCATCTTCCGCCAGGGTCGCTTACTCATACTACCCTCTCCTCAAGACCCTTCACTGCTCCCTATCCGTTTTCGCATCCTGTTCAAACTTCTTCTACTAACCTATATATGTACGTCACATCTGCTGCTACCCCAGTATCTCTCCACACTCGTCCTTCCCTACACCCCTTCTCGTGCACTCCGCTCCATGGATAAATCCTTCTTATCTGTTCCCTTCTCCCCTACTGCCACTCCAGACTTCGCGCCTTCTGTCTTCGCTGCACCCTAAGCCTGGAATAAACTTCCTGAGCCCCTACGTCTGCCCCATCCTTGGCCACCTTTAAATCTAGACTGAAAGCCCACCTCTTTAACATGGCTTTTGACTCGTAACCACTTGTACCACTGCGCCTCCACCTACCCTCCCTCTCTTCCTTCCCGTTCACATTAATGGATTGATTACTTTATTTATTTTTTGTCTATGTAGATTGTAAGCTCTTTGAGCAAGGACCTGTCTTTCCTTCTATGTTTGTGCAGCATTGCGTAGCCTTGTAGCGCTATAGAAATGCTAAAGTAGTAGTAGTAGGAATTTGTTGCCAGAGAATGTGGTAAAGGGGGTTAGCTTAGCGGAGTTTAGAAAAGGGTTTGGACGGCTTCCTAAAGGAAAAGTCCATACATCTTATTAAATGGACTTGGGGAAAATCCACTATTTCTGGGATAAGCGATATAAATGTTTTGTACATTTTTGGGACCTTGCCAGGTATTTGTGACCTGGATTGGCCACTGTTGGAAACAGGTGCTGGGCTCGATGGGACCTTTGGTCTTTCCCAGTATGGCAATACTTGTGTACTTATGTACTTACTTGGTCCCTTCTTTTTCACGAACAAGTCCCCAAAAAAGTGCCCCAACTGCCCAGATGACCACCGGAGGGAATCGGGGATGACCTCCCCTGACTCCCCCAGTGGTCACTAACCCCCTCCCACCAAAAAAAAGAACTTTAAAAAACATTTTTTGCCAGCCTCTATGCCAGCCTCAAATGTCATACCCAGCTCCATCTCAGCAGTCTGTAGGTCCTTGGAGCAGTTTTTAGTGGGTGCAGTGCACTCATACAGGCGGACTCAGGCCCCCCCCCCCCTACCTGTTACGCTTGTGCTGGTAAAATGGGAGCCCTTCAAAACCCACCAGAAACCCACTGTACCCACATGTAGGTGCCCCCCCCTTCACCCCTTAGGGCTATGGTAGTGGTGTACAGTTGTGGGGAGTGGGTTTGGGGGGGGGTGTGGGGGGCTCAGCACACAAGGTAAGGGAGCTATGTATCTGGGAGCAATTTGTGAAGTTCACTGCAGTGCCCCCCTAGGTGTCCTGGTATGTCAGAGGGACCAGTGTACTATGAATGCTGGCTCCTCCCATGACCAAAGGGCTGGATTTTGGTCGTTTTTCAGATGGGCGTCCTCGGTTTCCATTATGGCCGAAACCGGGGACGACCATCTCTAAGGTCGACCTAAATGTTGAGATTTGTGCGTCCCCGAGCTGTATTATTGAAATGATAGATGGACACCCATCTTGTTTCGATAATACGAGTTTCCCCCACCACCTTCGCCTGGACATCCTTATAGATGGGCGCCCTTAGAGATGTGCGTCCCCGTTCGAAAATGCCCCTCCACGTCTCATTGATTGCCCTCCTTCCACCTTTGGTCTACCCTTGCTTTGTTGCTTGTTGCTGATTTTTGGTGTAGGGTGTTTGTCTCCTATTTGCATTTTTGTGTTAAGAGTGGAGGAGTGGCCTAGTGGCTAGAGCACCACGCTTGCAATCCAGAGGTGGCTGGTTCAAATCCCACAGCTACTCCTTGTGATCTTGGGCAAGTCACTTAACCCTCCATTGCCTCAGGTACAAAATTAGATTATGAACCCAACAGGGAAGTACCTGAATATAATTCACCTTGCACTACTAGTGAAAAAGGTATGAGCAAAATCCAAAATAAATAAATATGATCTATTACATCATACCATATGTAATGATTTTATCTTGTTGAGCAGACTGGATGGACTATATAGGTCTTTATTCGCCATCATCTACTATATTACTATTTAGGTGAGAGCATTTACACCTGCTCTATGTTTTTGCCTAAATTATAGGTGAATATTTCACCTGTTAAAGGAAAGTACACATAGGCACCCTCTAGATACGTAAATATAGATGCACTGGTATAAAATTCCTCTCTGTGAGGTCTATTTTCAAACTCCCTCTGATATTTAAGTACCTGTGGAACTGCAAGTAAATTTTGAAAGGGAAACTCCATATGGAGACTCCTTTGAAAATCTATGATCCAATGGGCATGAGGAGTCCAAAGGTTCATGTAAACATGGGGAATTAAAATAAACTTCCTGTATGTATTTTGCTAGGGTGGCCCTTGGCTGTGGGGCCCCACCACCACCCTTTCTCCCGCATTGGGGGAGGAGCAATTTTCCAACGGTTGATCTTAAAATTGCAGCCTACAAATCTGGCTATTGAAATGTTGCTCTGACTGGTTGAATATCATATTGCACGATAAGTAATGTCTCCTTTACCTTTTACATAGACGTGTATCTTTGCTTGTCCCGGATTGCTTCTATTGGTGTATACACATCTGTAAGTTCCTGTTTAGAGTAAGGGACTTGCTTAATAATTAGACTGCTGGTTACCACCCACAGTGATCACATTGTTCTGCATGAATTTTGATACAAGCCATGTACATTAGAATTCCCCCAGCAGTGTAAATGTAGCAGCTGTCCTTTGTTCAGGATAAGCTCCTCCACAGCAGGCTCAATGGTTGGAGATCCTGTCCCTAGAAACAAGAAAGAAAGGGCAGGTTGGTCAATTATCCAAAATGTACCACCTCTTGTCTTGCTTTAAAAGATTTATCAGGTGCTATTGTACATCATTAGTGGGAAAATGTTGTCTCATGGGGAAGTGGTATTGTCTGTAGTTAATATGGAAAATCTTTGTGATATTCCGGTTGACTTCCCATCACCACATTTTGTGGCAATGTGACAAAAGAAACAATGAGGATAATATTCAGTCTGTGGCAGTCAACATTTTT
>NW_021963895.1:0-50057 GCF_901765095.1 Microcaecilia unicolor
TGTCCAAAGACCCTGGGCATGCCTTCCCCGGCAATGTGCACCCCAGCCCTTCAGGCTGGCATCTGTTACCACCAGGCACCAATCGGGGAGTGCTAGCGGCATTCCTCGCCGCAGCATGCTGTCTGAGAGCCACCATTCCATACTGAGCCGGGCCACAGGGAGCCACGTGAGTCTGCAATGATAATCCTGAGATATTGGAGACCGCCGTTGAAGCAGAGAGCACTGCAGAGGTCTCAGGTGCGCTCTCGCCCAAGGCACTACTTCCAAAGCGGCCGTCATCGACCCCAACAGCTGGACTATGTCCCAAGCTCACGGGCGAGGCATCCTCAGGAGCAGACGGACCTGGTTCTGAAGCTTGCACCGCCTTTGCTCGGGTAGGAAGACCATCCCCGAGGCTGTGTCGAACCGGACCCCCAAATATTCTAGAGATTGAGAGGGGGTCAGGTTACTTTTGGCTATATTGACAACCCAGCCCAGAGATTGCATTACTGAGAACACTCCGGCTGGAACCTCACGACTCTCTTCTGCAGAGTCTGCTCTGATAAGCTAGTCATCTAGGTACGGGTGAACCCGGATACCCTCTTGCCTGAGAAAAGCAGCTACTACCCAAAAGGTTCGGGGAGCTGTGGCGAGGCCAGAAGGCAAGACCCGAAACTGGAAATGTTTTCTCATCACCGCAAAATGCAGAACCCTCTGGTGCGGGGGCCAAATTAGTATGTGCAAGTAAGCTTCTTTCAGGTCCAGAGACGTGAGAAACTCTCCTGGCTGTACCGCTGCTATGATGGAGCGCAGGGTTTCCATGTGAAAATACCGCACGTTCGGAGACCTGTTGACTTGTTTTAAGTCTAGGATAGGCCGAAAAGACCCTCCTTTTCGCGGCACCATGAAGTAAATGGCCAGAGCCACATTCGGCAGGAGGCACAGGGGAAACCGCCCCAATATGAATCAAGCCTTGCAAAGTCTCCTCTACCGCCGCCCGTTTGGTGGCAGAACTGCATCGGGACTCCACAAACACGTCTCTTATCGGGGCATTGAATTTTATTCTGTAGCCTTCTCTGATCTGGTCCAAGACCCACTGATCTGAGGTAATCTTGGCCCACTCCTCGAGAAAGAGGGAAAGTCATCCTCCTATCACAGGAATCAAGGAGGGGGCCAGCGCACCATCATTGAGAGGGTCGCCCATGAACTCCAGGTCTTCAGCCTGCTGCTGCGGAACGTTTGTCCGAGCGAAAGGAGTTCCTCTGCTGAAAACGGGCACGCGAAGTGAACCCAGCAGAACGCCCCGGGCAGTACCTTCTAGCTTCACGGAAGCGAGGTCTGTAAGAGGAGGGAACCACCTGACCCTTGGAAGAAGGCCGCGGCCTATCCTCGGGTAAGCGCTGGAGTTTGGCATCCCCCAGGCCTTTCACAATTTTCTCCATCTCCTCACCAAACAGGAGAAGGCCTTGAAAGAGCAACTTCACCAACCTTTGCTTAGAGGCCATGTCAGCTGTCCAATGCCATAGCCACAGAAGAGCCGCCACCGCTACAGCCATCTGTTTAGCCGAAGCTCTGACCAGATCATGAAGGGCATCAGCCAAAAATGACAAGGCCAACTCCATCCGCGGTGCCACCTCCGTAAGGGGCTCCGCTCCATCTCCGGGCTGTTCCACCCTGCTGGCGAGATAGAGAATACTGATGGAGCTATGGTTTTTCAGTGCTCTCTATCTCCCCCTTCTGGTTGATGGACACAACCCACTCGTAATGGATTCATCTGCATGATGACAAGGAACAAGTGATTTCAAATTGCATAATGCTTTATTTTATTTATGATCAGACACTGATAAGTCAGATAGAAAATCATAATATGCTGCCACCTCCTCACCACCTCTATTTCTATTCTTTTCTTACCCATAACATGCTAGCATCTCTATAAAACACCTGGAAAATACATTTCTGTTTAAAAGCAGGACTGCAATCTCCCAAAAATACAATGAACAAAATACAAACCAGTTCTTGCTGCCATTTTTCTAGCTCTAGGGCTGCCATTGATGCAGATAAATCAACAGTATGTTGTTTATTATCATTCAATAACGACTGCTTGAGAACCCGTTGTATCTGTGATTTGCCTTCTCCTGACATTAAGGTGTTGGTATTATGCAATTGTGGCTGTTCAACAGCTTGCTGAGTTCTAGAATCATCTGCTCTAATCCAGGAATTCTGCGCACTAGCCTGTAAAGCAATAAACCAGAAGTTGTTAAAAGCATTGTATCATCCTACATACCTTAAGCATCAAGAAAACAGCCAACCAGTCTGGTGTTCAGAATATTCACAATGAATATGCATGGCCAAATTTTCATACCCTAATTTGCCTGTATGCAAATGTATCTTCTGCATATTCACTGTGTTTATCCTCAAAACCTGAATAGCTTCCTTGTAAATGTTATATTTCTTTAGAATCCACAAATTATATATTTTTTTTGAACCAGGAAAACTTATGGAATTTATAGTTAGTAAAGAGTAATGTGTTGTTAACTTTGAATTGTACGCTTAATCGGCTGCCCCGATTTGGATTCCTGCCCTTCCTCCTGTAATTAGGCTGTGATAAAAAAACTGTTTCAGCCTTGTTAACTTTAAGTACCTAGTTCTTGGATCATGTAATGTGGACTAATATAATTGACATTTTGCCTGATTGATTATTTCAAATAGAATGTATATTTCTTTAATTCCAATTTATGCTTTTTACATAAATGTAAGGAAAATTCAATAAAATAAAAAAAATAAAAAAAAAACCTGAATAGCTTTGTGTGTCCTAGGGAACAGAATGAGAACATTGTATTCACCATTTCCAGTCATTTACTATACGCAAAATATATCTAGTTTGCTTACTGAATACAAAGTAGTTACAAATAATAAATCAGTTTACAGACAATAATCAAAATAATTCAAATAACAAAAGTTCCTAATAAAATAAGAAAAGTAATAATCTGAATAGAATATTACATACTGTATAAAGTTTGCTATAGATAAAGTCAATAATTGGTTTATAACCCTGAAATAACGGGTAAAACAAATTTATTTATATATATATATATTTTTTTTTTCCCAATTTCTTACAGATGCCCTGGTATTTTAATTCTAATCTTACATCTGAGGGTTGGCATTCCAAAGTGTTGGAACACAGCCCTGTTCTGTGCATTTAAGAAACATTACAAATCTTAGTTCTTTGACCAAGATTGATGGAGTAAAGGGAACTGGGTTTGATTCCAATTGCAACTTGTTGTGATTCTAGGCAAGTCATTTAATCCTCCATTGCCCCAGGCATAAAATAAGTACTTGTATATAATATGCAAAATGCTTTGATTGTAACTACAGAAAGGTGGGGTATCAAACCCCACCCCCTTTCCTTTAGGAGATATTTAAATGCACCTCTTGTTGAGATTGCAAAAGGTCTATTAGGACTCATTCATTTCACCTTCCAGGTGGTGTGGAGGTCTTGCAGCCCATCAGCATATCCTCCCAGCCTTCTCTGGGGGGGGGGGGGGGGGGGGGGGGAGAACTCCAAGGTCCTCAGCTCCAGATGCCTAGCACTTCCATCAGCTGCCTTCCAGGTACCCGTACAAAGAAATATTTTCTCTTTACCGTTTTTATTTTCCTTCTGCTATTCTCAATGACTCCAGTACAAATGAAGTATTGCCATTTTTTCACTATGTTTAAAGATGATTGAAATCTAGATGTTTGCTATTAATTAATGCAAAAGATGGAAATAATGTTTTTAAATTATTATGATTGTATGCATATTTTCAATCATTTTGTTACATCCTAGAAATGACAAGTATACCTCTTTTGTAATTTACACTGCCAGGGTAAATGTTGTGTGAACCTGGTTAGGTATGTTGCTTTTGTTTTGTTTTTTTAACTCATTTATATTACCTATTATATTTCTTGGGCATTTATATTGGTTCTGATACTTTTTGATCTTTTTCATGTGCCATACATATATATGTTGATATTAAGTTTTATTCATTTGATTATTATTAAAAAGATTTTTTATGTAGAAGTTTTTACTTCTTATTTATTTATTAATTACATTTGTATCCCACCTTTTCCCACTTATTAGCAGGCTCAAAGTTGCTTACATAGTTCTGGAGAGGTGGTTATATGAAAATGTTTATGATTGATTCAGTGTAATTTATCTGTTTTGTTTGTAATTTTTGCTAATTGTTTATGCTTACCCCTAATGCAGCCTATTTGGTGAAACATGGCCATGTTGGGATTTGTTTGAATAAAGACTCTTTTGAACTTCACAGTGTCTGCTTTGGTGTTGCTCTGTTCTATTGCTGCAAGACACTGCCTCTTTTTTGTTCTGCTCTGAATATAGTTGACTGCATCCTTTAAGTTGTGGATGCTATGTTACTGAAATTGTGTTTGACCTTTAACATAAGAACATAAGTATTGCTATAGTGGGACAGACCAAAGGTCCATCAAGCTCAGTATCTTGTTTCTAACAGTGGCCAATCCAGGTCACAAGTACCTGGCAAGATCCCAAACAGAAAAACAGATTTTATGCTGCTTATCCTAAAATATACAGTGGATTTTCCCAAGTCCATCTTAATAATGGCTTATGGACTTTTCTTTTAGGAATTTGTCGAAACCTTTCTTAAACCCTGCTAAGCTAATTGCTTTTACCACATTCGAATTCCAGAGTTTAATTACATGTTGAGTGAAGAAATATTTCCTCCGATTCGTTTTAAATTTACTACTTAGTAGCTTCTTTGTGTTCCCCCTAGTCCTAGTATTTTTGGAAAGAGTAAACAAGAGATTCACATCTACCTGTTCCAGTCCACTCAGTATTTTATAAACCTCTCTTCTTAGCAATCTCTTCTCCAAGCTGAAGAGCCCTAGACGCTTTAGCCATTTTTCATAGGGAAGTCATCACATTCCCTTTATCGTTTTCATCGCCCTTCTCTGTACCTTTTCTAATTCTACTATATCTTTTTTGAGATGCGGTGACCAGAACCGCACACAATATTTGAGGTGCAGTCGTAACATGGAGCGATAAAAAGGCACTATAACATTCTCAATTTTGTTTTCCATTCCTTTCCTAATAATTCCTTTGATAATTTGCATATAGCATTTCAGTCCTTCTTAATCTCTTATACAGACCATTGTAATGGTTTATTGTTGGATATTCCAGAATATATATGATGGCTGCCCCAGGTAGCACATAACGCTCATGAATGCATATTAATCAGGGCTAATCTCTATTTTTGCAACACCCCTTGTATAAACCATGCACTGGATGCCAATCTTCTGGCAAATTAAATTCAATATACTTATACTTGTGTATAAGGCTTTATGTAACGAAGCTCCGATTACTACAGCCACTTTGCTAAGGTTTTACTGCCCATCTAGAACTCAAGAGATCAGAGGCACAATGCTTAATGGATGTCCCAACTTACCAGCAGGTTTGTTTGAATGAGACTAGAGATCGTGTTTTCTCAGTAACTGCCCAGATGCTGTTGAACTCTCTCTCTGTTGAGTTACATCTGAAGACTGATATTATATCATTACAAAAACAGCTCATTGCATTCGTAATCCAGCAGGCCACATAATTAATCTGCAATTGATGTTTTATTGGATGTGCCACAGTTTAGCTTTTACATGTAATTTAATTTTATTGGCTTCATATGTGCTGTCAAATGTTTTTATTTCATTTTTACATGATTTTAGTGTTGATTGTTACTGTTTTGTTCAACTAATTTTAGTTGCATTCATATGTTGTAACCTACATTAATTTTCAGAAATTGCAAGCTATAAGTCTCTTAAATAAATACTATTCAAGCAAATAGCAAAACGATTCAATTTTTTACTAAAGTTATTCAGTAATAACTATTTCAGTTAACAGTCTAGAGTTTCATTCCAATTCAAGAATCCTTTTCCTCTTAGCTTTTCGGATATTTTGTTTGTTGCTCCCAAGGTAAAAATATTGGGTCTAAAGAGGGTCTTTGCGGACAATGATATAGTTGCATAGTATAATGAAACCTCCAAATCAAAAAATGCATACACTATATAGCCTACCACATCAAAACCATGAAAAATCTAACACACGAATATCTTGTTGAAGAAATTAACATATGTCACGCTTACTGAGCCATCCAAAAGAGTTTGCTCTCTCATAGTCTCCTGCAGTACCCTGGATTTCATCGCTTCACAGAGTTCTTCATTTTCAAGCACAACCACTCGTATTCGTTGTTTCATACTGGACAATTCATCCTGTAGTGTTAAAAGCAAAGAATATATATGAAAACTTGAAGGCAAAGCTTACACATATAAGATTGTATATACTGAGGATTTTATAGTAGTACACCAGTACCCCTTCTATCTTTCAACCAGCAAGAGTTGAGTTCATATAATGCTCATATTATTACACTGGTTTTCCATCCTTTGACAGATTAGTTTTACGATTCTGACACTGGTATTTAAAATACTACTATGAACATTTATGCTCCTATTCATTCTCTGAAATCGCAGAGGCAGAGTTTGCTCAAAATTCCATTATTTAGACAGATGAGATTGTAGGAATACAAAGAGACAATATTTATGGTGGGAGCTCCAAAATTGTGGAATTCAATACCACTGCAACTGGGACAAGCTCAACCAGTACTCTCCTTTAGGAAACAATTAAGTCTTTTTTTTCAGCAGGCATTTGAATAATTTATTTCATTGTATGACAAATTTTTTTATTTGTTGATATGTCTTATATTTTATGTTTGTTACATTTATTGTGAATGTCACTATGTAAGTTGTCTAGAAATGTAGATGGTACCGGATATAATTTTTTAAAATAAATCTCTCATGCTAATATGCAACTGCTATTAATTTGGCTTTATGCTCCTAACCGACTCTCCATCCTCTTCATGAACAGGCAGAAACCTTAAATACTGACCTCTCTCTATCTCTTATCATTTTAGGAAGAGGTTTTAACCTTCCTATGGATCTCATTTTAGATAGGATGTCTAAACTCAACTTTAAGCCAGGAATATCCTGGCACATATTTCACAGTTAATAGAGGAGACTAGGCTAATAGCTGTTTGGAGATTTCAACTTCCAACACAAAATAAAATAGTTAGTTATGAAAATTGGATAAAGTAGGACCTGATGATCCACTATGTCGAATCTTGCTGCCAAGTCAAATTGAATTAAAAGGACTTGGCAACCTTTACTTGACCAAACTCTGACTTCTGATAGGCACTGGAATGTGAGGGGGCAGACCAAAACAGGACCTATTCAGAGTGCCAGGGCTTGCAGGCCTCACATTAAATCTTTAAGTGCATTTGCTGTTGCCACTGCTCTGGAACCCAGGGGAAGGTAAGAAGGGATCCCAGGAGAAAAGAGGATCGGGAGAGGGGAGCAAAGCAGAGGGGAGCAAGAGAAGCAAAACAGAACACCTTTTTTGTCTTCCCCTCCCCTCCTTCCATTTTTTCTGGGCACTTCAGGAAGCAAATCTGGTATTGGAAAGTATGTACATAGGGCTAAATTCACAGATGGCACAGGCACTTAACTTTTGAACCTCATAGTCAATTTATTACACCTAGGATATTCAAACTAGTATGAAAACTGAGACGCATTTGGGATGCTTCGAAGCGGGCACATTTGTATTAATAGTTCAAACACTGTTAATGTTACATTTGGACTACTGCAATATCATTTATGTGGGCTGCAGCAGTGTCATTCGTCGTCGTCTTCAGATACTGCAAAATACAGCTGCCCAGATGACATGTAGAACCTCTAAATATAAGACTGCCACACCATTGCATCGTAAGCTACACTGGCTGCCAATGGAGGCCTGAGCCATTTTAAATGGTTTTGGAACTTGTTCAAACCTTTTTTAAACCCAGATATGCTAACCACTGTAATCACATCCTCTGGCAACAAGTTCCAGAGCTTAACTATTTGTTGAGTGACAAAATATTTCCTCCTATTCGTTTTTAAAGTAATAACATGAGTGTTCCCTAGTCTTTGTACTTTTTGAAAGAGCAAAAAAATCAATTCAGTTTTACCCATTCTACACCAGATAAGATTTCTCCCTTAGCCATCTCATTTCCAAGCTGAAGAGCCCTAACCCCTTTAGCCTTTCCTCATATGAGAGGGGTTCCATCCCTTTTATCATTTTGGTCACCCTTCTTTGAATCTTTTCTAATTCCGCTATATCTTTTTGAGATGCGGCAACCAGAATTGCACACAATACTCAAGGTGAGGTCACACCATGGAACTATACAGAGGCATTACAATATTCTGTGTCTTATTTTCCAACCCTTTCCTAATCATTGCTAGCATTCTGTTTGCCATTTTGGCCCCTGCCACACTCTGGGTAGAAGATTTAAGCATACTGTCTATGATGACACCTAGATCTTTTTCTTGGGTACTGACTCCTACTATGATTTGGATTATTCTTCCCAATGTACATCATTTTGCATTGGTTCACATTAAATTTCATCTGCCATCTGGATGCCCAGTCTTCCAATTTCCTAAGGTATTCCTGCAATATTTCACTGTCTTAATGTGTTTTAACAACTTTGAATAATTTTGTGCCGCCTGCAAATTTAATCATCTCACTTGTTCCAAGTTCCAGATCATTTATAAATGTTAAATAGTACTGGTCCCTATACAGAGCCCTGTGGCACTCCACTATTCATCAGGAAGCAGATCATATAAAAAGGTAGTCTGCATCAGGGGCAGTATGAACCAGCTGGTGTGAACTGAACACTTCACCTAGTCTGGTCCAGGATAAAGATAAAATAACCACTCTGTAACACTGTGCTATTGCAGTGATGCCAACTGATATGGGTCCACATATAGTCCTCTTGGAAGATGCTCCTTAAAATAACTCCACAGCCAGCAGTGTGCTCACTAAGGGCAGCAAGTTCCACCTTAGTAAGAAGGTATCTCTACCACCTCCACTATTCATTACATTAGAATACAATATACTTCTATACCACTGATACCTTCTGGTTCTTAACAATAATTAAAAAACCAAGATAGTCTCTTGGGAAGCAAAAAACAGAGAATCTTATTCAAAAAGTAATTTTAACAAACTTCTTAGAAGGGTAGGTTTTTACATTTTTCTTGAATAAGAAAAAAAGATAACTGAGCAGCAAAACAAATATTAAAATCACTCAAAGACCTCTATGCTTGAACTGCAAGAAGCCTATCAAACATTTTAAATCTCCTCAAAAGGAGGTGTATTCATCAAAGAAAGCAGAAAAGGGTCTAATATTTAGAATATTTATGCAACAGTGATTTAAATAATGTCCAATCAATAGGCAGAAAATCTGTCCAATTCCCATCAGCCACTAAAATAACTAGTTGTTACCTCCTCATATCTTTCAATCCGTGTTAAATTTGAGAATAATGCTCTAGCTTTTAAGAGTTTATCTTAAAAATTAGCTGCCAGCTCCAACAGCTGTAGGAGTTATAGCACCATCTAACTGAGTGAGATGGGAATTATCAGATCATCTAGCAACTAGTTGGAAAAGAGCTTTTACATTAGATACATCAGCACCAATCAACTTAGAATACCACAACTTTCTTTCAGTAATCAACGCAGTTTTATAAATAGCGTTTGCCTGTTTCCACTCTCTTTTTACATCTTGATCTAAAGATTTCTGCCACTTCCTCTGAAATCTCCTGCATATTTGTTTTAACCCATGCAGTTCTAAATCAAACCATTTGCTACTCTCACGTATAATCTTAAGTCTTTGTTCACATTGGTGCGATTTTATCTAAAACCTTCACTCAGAATTTCTTCCAGCTAATCAAAATTCACAGAATCAGCTATTGAAAACTGATGAAATTGAGACCAGAATTTAGTTGAATCAATTTTCCCTCCGGACATATATTTAGCCGCATTGAGCCTGCTATGAGTGGGAAAGCGCGGGGTACAAATGTAATAAAAAAATAAAAAAATTTTCTCCCTTGGCTTATATTTTCATTGTCTGCTCTGCTCCCAATTGATTGTAAACTAAAGCATATAATGATCTGGCCAAAAAATAGGAGACCAAGAAAACTGAGCTAATTCTATAGGTGAGAGTAACAGTAAAAGCTAATAAATCTAAATGGTGTCCTCTATTATGTGTCAATTGAGAATGTGAAAAAGAATTCCTCCACCAAGAAAAATGGCCATTTAACCTACCCTCTGTTTTCTATCCATTAACCAGTTCCTAATCCTCCTGAGGGAGCAAATAGAGCTTTCCCAGTATCCTGCTACTCTTCAAGACAGTTTCAAGGGACTCCTACTCAGAAGGCCATTTTCCTTAGAGCTCTAAGTACACAAGTAATGCCACACTGGGAAAAGACCAAGGGTCCATCGAGCCCAGCATCCTGTCCACGACAGCTGCCAATCCAGGCCAAGGGCACCTGGCAAACTTCCCAAACGTACAAACAATCTATATATGTTATTCCTGGAATTGTGGGATTTTCCCAAGTCCATTTAGTACAGGTTTATGGACTTGTCCTTTAGGAAACTGTCTAACCCCTTTTCTCTATGGAGAGAGAAGACTATAGAAGGAAAGGAGGAGGTTAGCTGGATTGTTACAGCTAAAAAGTCATAAGACTGCTACCTCTATACCCAAATTGCTTTTACTAAGAATACCAAATACAGAACATACCTTGCAAAACTTGACTTCAGCTTCTAGATGGTGAATGTACTGGGACTGATCATGAATGATAGGAACAAGATCATTAAGAGTATGTACATTAACATCTGCCTCTTTCGAAGCTCTCTGAAACAAAGCAAATTGAGCATGATGAACATTATCCACAGTCCTCCTTCATTACACATACCTTTAGCTCATGGAATACTCACATTTTGTGCAACCAAGAAAAATATGACACCAGCACAGCACAATTTTCATAACTAACTACAATCAGGCTACTGAAAAATCCTGTGCATTATTTGTGACCTATTCTATCATCTTTCAATCACAAATTAATATTGCAAAATTGATCAATTACTGGCTGAGTCGAAGTTACTTCTTTGGCAAAGAGGAGAGTAATTTTATGACAGGGTGCCTAGGCTAAAACAAAGTTCAGTGATGTGTCTAGACAGAAATAATTGGGGTGGCAACAAGGAGGCAAGCTTGAAATGGGTGGGGGGGGACCAAAGTGACATTTCCGCACATCATATCCCTCCTTTCTCCCACTTTTAAATTAGCAATGTAAGACACCACAGCCTTCGATGCAAAAAGAAACACTCCCCCTCCAGTCACTTTCAGCTACCCAGTATGCATGTATGAGATCTAATTGCATGCACTGCCTCCATTGTACGCAAATAGATCTTATGCATTTTCATTGGAGAAATCCTGAAAACCCGACTTGTCAAGGGCCGAGGTTGGACACCCCTGCTGTAGAGTCACCATATAAACAAAAACTTGTCTGCATTTAACAAAGTATTTGGCAATAGAAGAAGTATGTTCCAGAGGTGATAATCCCAAATGGGATATCTTTTGTACAATGACTTGTACGGGGAATAACTTCATTGATTCTGGTATAAAACTTTATTTTGAAAGAGAATCAACAGTTTTCAACAAAGGAATCATATAACACAAAATCCAACCCACCCTCCTTATCCCTCGAGCCCTTACTTATGAGGCAATGCAAAATATATAATCAAAAATGACTAAATAAATTCATAACAATGTCATAATAAATAAATAAATACACATATACATAAATAACAGAGATCTTATTGTTCAAGAACTAAATTTAAAAAGTGGGTATAAAACACCGAGCACCTTCCCCAAAACAGAATACCATAATGCACTTTTTGGATAATGGCCCCTGGCCATACCAATCTTCAAATGGAGACCATTGTCTCTTGACGGACTCCAAATGACCATGCTTAATTGTTGTAAGCTTATTTAAGAAATATGCATGCCACAGCTTGCGCCTTAATGCATCATATAATGGAGTAACTCGAGATTTCAAACATCTAGCCAATTTCCTGTGTACAATAACCAGGCAGGGGAAAAGCACCTTAGCTTGATCATCAGTCACCTCTGGTGGCTACCACTGTAACAAAAATACTTTAGGATCTAAAAGAGGTTGTGTGTTTAATACTGAATGAAAAATCTGAACCCAATTTTTTCAGAAGCTTTGGGCATAATCCTTTGCCTCAGTCACACAAGCAGGACACAAACAGATCCTCACCTGCTACAAAATAGGAGACCACAGAAAACATACAGACAAAAACAGAAATGGAGACGATCTCCCTCCCCTCCCCCCCCCCCCCCCCCCCCCCCAGAAAGTCAGACAATATAAGCACTGCAAAAGTGATAGGAGAGAAAAAGAAATGTATGCATTCTCTCTTGTATTCTGCTAAATACAAATATAGACAAGATGTACATTTTCCAAATTGGACACCATTCCAATCCTTAAAAAGTATTAAAATAACTTTTTTCTTTTCTACCTTTGTTGTCTGGGAACTTTTTTTAATTGGTTTCAGTCTGTTTCACTTTTGTTTGTATGTTCTCCTAAATTAAATTTTCAGGTTAGTTTTTACATTTCTTCTCTTGTTCTACTTTCATTCCTTCTCTATATCTGTCTGGCACTTGATCTGGATGTCACTACAAGAGGGATTCTCTCTGTGGCTTTCTTCTCTTTATAATGCAGTAGGTTTTATCTAGGTATTTTAATGGAAGAAGCAATATCCTTTGTTTTCTATTTATTGGTATATAATCATTTTAGAAGTCATAACACTTGATTAAGAAATTCAGAAAAGAGAAAAAAAAAAAACTTTACATCAGTAATATGAGAGCAAAAGAAAACAAATGGTTAATCTTCTTTTAGACCACAATTGAGGGGGGTAAGTCATATAATGCTCAGGAGATAAGCTACAAAATATCATTACACAAGTCACAAAAAAACACAATAGCAGGCTATTCCCACCCCTTTTACTTATTCTTCAAAAAGGCTTACCCCACCGACCCACCATAAATCCCCAAACCCAGCAACACAGCATAACCAATGATCTTACTGGACAATATATAACCTACATTCCCTTCGACCCTCTTGTTGCCTGAAACACACCTACCTCATCAGACCACAATACAATCTGTATTTGTTATCAACCGAATTGGCAAATGCCATTACGGTACTATGTAAGCCACACTGAGCCTGCAAATAGGTGGGAAAATGTGGGGTACAAATGTAATAAATAAATAAATTCTCAACCATTTAGGGTAATGCAGTGTGGATCTTTTTCAAATCTATAAAAGCACATAACTGTTCTGGAAAAAAAACATATTTTATGCCAACATATTTGACAACACATTTGTATGGGTAATTAAGATAAAAGGAAGCCCCCCAATGCCAAAGTGTCTGTTCTTAAAGCCAAAATAGTTTTCCTCATATCTTGTGTCTGCTTTGTTACATCTGGAAATATCCAAACTTTTTTCCCATAGAACAAAGTTTGTAAGTTACGGAGGGATAGCCTTCTCACCACTTCCAGATCTTGCTCAAACACAAATGAAGCCAATAAGGTTGTCCTTTCCGATTCTGAAGATAATGATGTTTCCAAAAGTTCAGATATATTTAATGTCTTTCTTTTCTTGACCAGATATTTCCAGAGAATTCTCCGAGATTTTCTTGTTAGGTAAATAGTGTATCCGATTTATCGGTGGAATCGTTTCCGGGGTAAATTTCAAAACTTCAAGGAAATATTTCTTAAATACTTCCAAAGGGGTAATACCTGGAGATCTTGGGAAATTCAAAAAGCGGAGATTTAATCTACAGTTGTAATTTTCTATCTGTTCAATCTTATGATTAATATCAGTTTATCTTTTACCACCATTGCGGCACAATCTTGCAAATTCTTTACGTCTTCTTTAATTTTATTCACTTGAGTATTATATTCCATCTTTATAGCTACTAAGGAATTTGATAAAGTTTCAACTGTACTCACTGAAGTCGAGACTTCATTTATAGATTTAGTCACTGTATTATCCAACTGCTGAAGAGTTTCTCAGATAGTCTCCAGCGTTACTGACTCTGGCTGTTTTAATGGCGTTGCAAGCTCAGTCGAAGCACAAAGAGGCTTCAGACCTCCCGATGGTCCCATATTCTCAATTCCTCAATCCAGAGGACTTCCTGTCACTTCTTCGAGTTCAGGAGGCCTCCACTGAGACACAGGTCCTTTGGGGAGACGCGGAGGGTTGCGTGCCGGGGGGGGGGGGGGGGGGAAGGGTGACATCTAGCCCCAAGTCTCCAGGGTCTCCTCCTCCCGGAGCGACAGCAGGGATCTTCCCAGCGTTATGGGGAGGAGCTCTCGTTGCGAACCTCTCGATGGATTGCTGCTGAGGTGAGGAAGTTCTGGCCATTGAGGGACCGGCCCTTTACATTTTGTATGAGGCATTAGATCTGGATAAAGTTTTAATTCAGCGTTACCCACGAGAGAGTCAAACAGCGATCAGCAGCGTGCCGCCATCTTGACACGCCCCCAAACCTCGAAGAAGCAATATTCTTGAAGATTATTATGAGGTTGTAGCCTTTTTGTCTGAAGGAATCAGTCAGAATTTTGAGCTGTTTATCTCTGTCTCTTGGGTCAGAGCACATATTGTTTGGCTTGGCAGTATATAATTGATTTTTTTATATGTGAAGGGTGGAAGCTGGAGTTGTGGAGACAGCAGCATCTGTCTGTAGGTTTCCTGTATATCAATGTTTCTATATAGACAATGCTGATAGAAACTGTGGTGTCTAGAAAGTTGACTTTGGGGGGGGGGGGGGGGGGGGTGTAGTCAATTTTCAATTTGATTGTAGAATGGTATGTATTGAAGGAACTGTAAAATTGTTTGAGAGTCTCTTCTCCTTCAGTCCAAATCATGAAAATGTCATCAATATACCAGTAATATTTTAAGGGTTTAGTTTGATATGTATTGAAAAATGTCTCTTCCAGTTCTACCATGAAGAAGTTAGCATATTGGGTTGCCATTCTGGTGCCCATAGCAGTGCCCATGATTTGCAGATAGATATCATTGTTAAAACGGAAATAGTTGTGTTAGAATGAATTTGATTAAAATTTGTAATGGTTTCCGGCAAGTATTGTTGGTCCAGGGTGGATGTTTTTAGGAATTTATCACACGTAGCTACGCCATCTGCATGGAGAATGTTGCACTATAGTGCTTCAGCACAAAATAACAGTGAATGTTGCAGTATAGTGCTTCAGCACAAAATAACAGTGAAGGAGACAAGATGGATAATGTAAAGAAACTTCCACCGGACTTGAAAAAGTTCACAGCAAAAGTTTATTAATAAAACCTGGACTCGACACGAGTTGTGTTTTGTCCACTCTGGCCTGCCTCAGGAGCCCCTAAAAGCAGTACATAACACATATAGAGTAAAACAATTAAAATGTTAGCAAAACACTAAAATTAAACAAATGACATTAAAAATTAAACGTGATGCAATCAAAACATGCCAAGACACAGACTGGTTGCTTTCAGGTAAATAGAAAGAACAAGTGTATACAGTGGGGGAAATAAGTATTTGATCCCTTGCTGATTTTGTAAGTTTGCCCACTGACAAAGACATGAGCAGCCCATAATTGAAGGGTAGGTTATTGGTAACAGTGAGAGATAGCACATCACAAATTAAATCCGGAAAATCACATTGTGGAAAGTATATGAATTTATTTGCATTCTGCAGAGGGAAATAAGTATTTGATCCCCCACCAACCAGTAAGAGATCTGGCCCCTACAGACCAGGTAGATGCTCCAAATCAACTCGTTACCTGCATGACAGACAGCTGTCGGCAATGGTCACCTGTATGAAAGACACCTGTCCACAGACTCAGTGAATCAGTCAGACTCTAACCTCTACAAAATGGCCAAGAGCAAGGAGCTGTCTAAGGATGTCAGGGACAAGATCATACACCTGCACAAGGCTGGAATGGGCTACAAAACCATCAGTAAGACGCTGGGCGAGAAGGAGACAACTGTTGGTGCCATAGTAAGAAAATGGAAGAAGTACAAAATGACTGTCAATCGACAAAGATCTGGGGCTCCACGCAAAATCTCACCTCGTGGGGTATCCTTGATCATGAGGAAGGTTAGAAATCAGCCTACAACTACAAGGGGGGAACTTGTCAATGATCTCAAGGCAGCTGGGACCACTGTCACCACGAAAACCATTGGTAACACATTACGACATAACGGATTGCAATCCTGCAGTGCCCGCAAGGTCCCCCTGCTCCGGAAGGCACATGTGACGGCCCGTCTGAAGTTTGCCAGTGAACACCTGGATGATGCCGAGAGTGATTGGGAGAAGGTGCTGTGGTCAGATGAGACAAAAATTGAGCTCTTTGGCATGAACTCAACTCGCCGTGTTTGGAGGAAGAGAAATGCTGCCTATGACCCAAAGAACACCGTCCCCACTGTCAAGCATGGAGGTGGAAATGTTATGTTTTGGGGGTGTTTCTCTGCTAAGGGCACAGGACTACTTCACCGCATCAATGGGAGAATGGATGGGGCCATGTACCGTACAATTCTGAGTGACAACCTCCTTCCCTCCGCCAGGGCCTTAAAAATGGGTCGTGGCTGGGTCTTCCAGCACGACAATGACCCAAAACATACAGCCAAGGCAACAAAGGAGTGGCTCAGGAAGAAGCACATTAGGGTCATGGAGTGGCCTAGCCAGTCACCAGACCTTAATCCCATTGAAAACTTATGGAGGGAGCTGAAGCTGCGAGTTGCCAAGCGACAGCCCAGAACTCTTAATGATTTAGAGATGATCTGCAAAGAGGAGTGGACCAAAATTCCTCCTGACATGTGTGCAAACCTCATCATCAACTACAGAAGACGTCTGACCGCTGTGCTTGCCAACAAGGGTTTTGCCACCAAGTATTAGGTCTTGTTTGCCAGAGGGATTAAATACTTATTTCCCTCTGCAGAATGCAAATAAATTCATATACTTTCCACAATGTGATTTTCCGGATTTAATTTGTGATGTGCTATCTCTCACTGTTACCAATAACCTACCCTTCAATTATGGGCTGCTCATGTCTTTGTCAGTGGGCAAACTTACAAAATCAGCAAGGGATCAAATACTTATTTCCCCCACTGTATATAAATGATAAGACAGTAATAAAGTAAAAATATAATAATAATATATAATCATAACAATATAAATATACTATAATATTTCAGAATGTGTATTATGTATAACTTAATTTATATACAGAAAATAAACATTTGTATGTGTGTGTCCATTTAGGAATGACTTCTATGTACAACCTAATTAATATACAGAAATTAGAATTATCTAGGAACATTACATTCGTTTGAGTATAAATAGTGTTTTGTTTACGTTCACCTTTCTGAGTGGCTGTGTCTGTTGAGACTCCATGTCACAACCTTGCTCAGTCTGCTACATATAGTTCTGGTGGTTGGGACTGTGTTTCCTGGTTTAAAGGTGGAAAAATCCACTAAAGGAAAGGAAAGGGGATGGGATTTGATATACCACATTTCTTTGGTTACAATCAAAGTGTTTTACATTACTACTACTACTATTTAGCATTTCTATAGCGCTACAAGGCATACACAGCGCTGCACAAACATAGAAGAAAGACAGTTCATGCTCAAAGAGCTTAGGTATTTCATTTTGTACCTGGGGCAGTGGAGGCTCAAGTGACTTGCCTAGAGTCACAGGGAGCTGCAGTAGGAATTGAACCCAGTTCCCCTGGTTCTGAGGCAGCTACACTAACCACTAGGCTACTCCTCCACTCCCCCTAACCTCAAGGGCTTGAGGTCTCACTACAACACAGATAGCTGGGCTACAGAGACTAGACATGCCCTATCAAAGGGAGCAGAAGTGCAGCTAGAGCCAAAAAGCAAGGTTTTATTTTTTCCTTTCTTCAGGGACAGAGTGCATTAGCGGGGAGAATGTTACAGGCTAATTATGAAGAAGCTGTTCCTGACCATTGTAGAGGACCAACAGCAGCAGCAGGAGTAGCTCATGCATCAAGAGCAACAGCAGTTTATTTAGGCACATTATGAACATCAGCAGCTCTCAGGTCCAAATGTCCCAGACACTAGAGAGATCAGTATCTCAAGTGAACCTTCTCATCTCTATCTTGCCTCAAATGACTCCCCAAAGGATGGCAGAGATTGTTTCTTAGCAAACTCAGACAGTTGCTCGCATAGCTGGCTGGCTGGAGACAATGTGGACTACCTGTTTAGGAAACCTCTTAACCAGCAGCAACCAAGCCGTATTCCAAGACACCAAGCCACATATGAGGTGGTTAAGACCATCATCTTGGAGTGGGTGGAGTGCACCCAGGAAGCATAAACTTGGCAGCGGTTCAGAAAAGGGGTCTTTCATGCAGACAATAACCCTCAAACTTTTTTCTACCAAATTAAAGAAGCTGCCTGAAAATGGTTGCAGCCAGAAGGAAAAAGAAGAGTGGAGATAGCCAAAGTCATTCTCCTTGAAGTGTGAGTGGAGAGTCTGACCCTCACCTATGAGGCAACATTCCAAATTGACACTAGAGTGTGCTTTGGAGATGGTGGAAGTTTTCCACCAAGCTCAACCTGTCCTTGAGAGCTTCACGGATGAGTCTGGGGAAACAGGGGACCAAAACTGTGTCTGAAAACTTCAGAGAGAAGCAACTATCCTCAAGTCCAGGGAGACAGAGGAGAAAAATGGAGCACATGGCCGCCCTCACTAAGGACCCAGTGCCCAATGCTAGCCCAAATGCAGGAACTGGATCTCCTCACTTGTTTCAAATATGGGGAAAAGGGACATTTTGTGAAAGACTGCACCAGAGGGGATGAAGAAGGTATGGAGTGGAGGAGTGGCCTAGTGGTTAGAGTGGTGGACTTTGGTTCTGGGGAACTGGGTTCGATTCTCACTGCAGGCACAGGCAGCTCCTTGTGACTCTGGGCAAGTCACTTAACCCTCCATTGCCCCAGGTACAAATAAGTACCGGTATATAATACGTAAGCCGCATTGAACCTGCTATGAGTGGGAAAGCGCGGGGTACAAATGTAAGAAAAATAAATAAAAATGAACGTGAGAGGCAACATCAGAGAATTACATTACACTCAGAACCTAGGAGCAGCAGTAGATAGGGACACTGATGTAGAGGAGGCCACCCAGGATATCTCAGACCCCTTACTTTACCCTGAGTGGAATTGGGAGGAAAATTCTGAGAAGTTCAAGACAGCCTGAATGAAAGATGAATGCTTTAGAAAAGCCCAAGCCAAGGCACAAGATAGATGGGAAATCAGTAAGTAACCAGGACCCCAATATAAGGCAGATCTCCCATATTTTATTTACTATATAGGGTAGCCAAGGAAACCCTAGAAGGAGAAGAGATAGAACAGTTATTAGTCCCTCAGCCCTATCATTGGCAAATAATGCTGCTGGCCTACATTTGTTAGGAGGGGGCCACTTGGGGGAAGAGAGAGCCTAGAAGCACAGTATGGCCCAATTTTTCTAAGAAGAGACTAGAAGACCTGAATATGTATACCCTAGAGGAAAGGAGGGACAGGGGAAATATGATACAGATGTTTAAATAAATATAGAAACAAATATTTTCCAGAGAACGGAAAGTGGTAAAACTAGAGGACATGAATAGAGGTTGTGGGGTGGTAGGAGTAATGTCAGATAATTTCTTTTGCATGGAGAGGGTGGTGTATGTCTAGAATACCCTCCTGATGGAGGTAGTGGAGAAATAAAACTGTGGTAGAATTCAAAAAGGTGTTGTAATGTATCCCAAGGAGAGGTGAGCCCTTGAACACGATGAAGGAAACCCTCACCGGGCTGTTGGCCAAAACCCTGAGTCCTCCCTGGGCCTCCCACCGTTCCCCAGGAGTTGAGCCCCTAAGTTCGGGCAGCCAGCAACAGAGAGAACAAAGTCCAGCACAAAGTCTACAGGGTTAGACCAAGCAGCAGGTAACAACAAACCAGGGCTAGGCAACAGGTCAACACCAGGCAGCGGTCAATAGTAGGTCCAGGCACAGGCAGTGGTCAGTACCAGGCAGCAGTCAGAAGCAGGTCCAGGAACAGGCAGTGGTCAGTACCAGGCAGTGGTCAGAAGTAGGTCCAGGAACAGGCAGTGGTCAGTACCGGGCAGCAGGCAGTAGTAGGTCCAGGAACAGGCAGTGGTCAGTACCAGGCAGCGGTCAGAAGCAGGTCCAGGAACAGGCAGAGGTCAGAACCAGGTATCTGTCAGAAAAAGATCCAAAGCACTGCTACTAGTCAGCGAACCGAGTAGAAGCCGAAGCACTGATAGACTGAGGGCAAAGCCTTAAATAGGAAGGAATCAGGCTCAACCAGGCACAGCTGAAAACAAGATGGCAGCCCCCATCGGGAACACCCTGCAGCCAAATAAGGGCTTCCTTCCTGCAGCTGCCACCTCCAAGATGGCTGCCCTGGCCTAACAGGCCTATCCAAGATGGCCGCCAAACCCTGAAATAAGCCTGGATCCAAGATGGCCACCAGTGTCCATGCTCAGAACAGCCAGGAAACGTGACAGGTGTGGGATGAACACAGATGATCTCTAATTAGAAAACTAATGGTATAAAAAAACAAAACTTAAAGGGTTGCATATGTGTTTGCATGTCAAGTGGTGCTTAGATGGCAACTCTGGTTGTATCAACTAAGACCAGTGCTGTGCTGACTTGTACTGTATTAGTCCCGCATATAGCAATCTGGTTTAGGATGGGCTGGAGAGAGTTTTGATGGAAACTCCAGCAATTTGGAACGTGAGGATAGTGCCAGGCACATTTTTACTTTCATTGTCCCGCAAATGACAAGATGGATTTGGATAGGCTGGAGTGGGCTTTGACGGCAACTCCAGTAGTTAGAATATAACGGCAGAGCCGGGCAGACTCCTACAGTCTATGTCCAAAAAACACCAAAGGAAGACCATGATTAAGTATATAATATTATGTTCATTGTTGATTTAATCTTGAATTGATAATGAATGTGACTGTTGGGCAGACTGGATGGACCGTTCAGGTCTCTGCCATCACTTACTATGGTTTTGGGTTTTTTTTTGTTACATTTGTACCCCGCGCTTTCCCACTCATGGCAGGCTCAATGCGGCTTACATGGGGCAATGGAGGGTTAAGTGACTTGCCCGAGTCACAATGAGCTGCCTTTGCCTGAAATATTTCCAATCACGTCCGGCCTGCCAGTTGAACAGTTCTGTAAGGGTTCCACTTGCCCCTCTCATGCCTATGCCCATCACTTTGGTGTGATGATAGATAATGGTCACCACTGAATTTGGTTTGGTCACACTGTATTTTCTTAGCACAAAAAACAACTGTTTAAAAGGATTGTCTTTTTAGAGGTATTTCATATGACCTGAGTGATTGTGAATGATATGCCCATCATTGAGACACTGTTCAAAAGAGTGGACATGGATTTTGTAGGGCCACTGAAGCCAACCACATAAGGCAACAAGTATATTCTGGTTATCCTGGATTATGCAACCCGCTATCTAGAAACCACTGCATTATGCAATATAAAAACTGCCATAGTAGCGAATGCTCTGTGGGAGATTTATCCATACATGGGAATACCCACAGAGATCCTTAAAGACCAGGGAATGCCTTATGTCATGTGTCATGACATATGTCTTACAGAAAGTGAAGACAGTTCAGACCACTGTGTACTATTTATTTATTTATTTATTTATTTATTGCATTTGTATCCCACATTCCCCCACCTATTTGCAGGCTCAATGTGGCTTACATAGATTTGGTAACATTGTCATAACAGGATATCGGATACAGTTAGTAATGTGTAGCGATTAAGGAAGGGTGAGGGAGGAAGGAAGGGAGTTGTTAGGGTAATTATAGAAGGTATGCGTTCATAGTTGAGTGGACTTAGTGAGGTTATAGGTTCTCATTATAGGCCTTGTTGACGAAGAATGTTTTCAGAGATTTTCGGAAGATAGATGTTTCTTTGATTGCTTCAGGTCTGTAGGTAATGCATTCTATCACCAGACCAATGGCCTTGTTGAGTGTGTCATTAAAACTCTTAAGTAAATACTGAAGTACTTTGTCACTTAGGATGGGAAGATTTGGGAAATCCTACTTCCCTATGTATTATTCACCATCAGGGAAGTAACCCCAGAGCTTTCTCCATTTGAGTTACTCTATGGAAGGCGAACAAGGGAATCTTGGATGTGGTCAGACAAATACGGGAAGAAGAACACAGTCCAGGTTAAAACCCGATGGATAATATATTGAAAATGCCAGAAAGGCTAAGAAAGCAGGGGTGGCTGCTATCAAATTCTGTCTGATGAAGGCCCAAGTGGGACAAACACAAGCACTGACTCATGAAGCAGTAAACAGGATCTTCCAACCTGGAAACAGGATTTTGATACGCCTGTCTTCATCACAGAGCAAGCTGCTGGGCAAATGACAAGGGCCCTATGAAGTGGTTGAAAAAGAAGGACCCATGAATTACAAGGTGGGTAAACCAGAAAGCAAAAAATTTCCATGTGAGTTTACTGAAGAAGTGGACTCCCATGACTGCGGCACTTGTCCAGGAAGATGACTTTGGACTACCAATCCCATCACAGTCCAAGCCTCTTCAGCTCTCAGCCACCCATAAAGTGGATTTAGAGCAACTGGTTCCGAAAACATGGATGTCTTTTCCAATATTCCAGGCTCAACATATCTTACATCCTATGACATTATCACAGATCCTAGAGTTGTAATCCGACTGCATCTGTATCGGATTCCTGAGGCACGGTGACAGGCAGTGACTAAGGAAGTGAAAGACATCCTTAAACTCAACATCATAAAAGAATCAATGAGTAATTGGTTCCTAAACCAGATAGGAGTATTCACTACTGCACTGACTTCCAGAAGGTTAACGCAATTTCCAAACTCGAAGCATATATGATGCCTAGAGTGGATGAATTAATTGAAAGGCTGGGAGGGGCCCTGATAATTTCAACATTAGATCTGACCAAGGGGTATTGGCAGGTACCCCTTACTTCAGTGTCCAAGTAGACTGCCTTTTCTATGTGTTAATGGATCAGGGTATAGACCTAGGAGTACAAAGAAAGCGATCTGTCTGTGGAAGAGGAAGTGGAGAGGCAAGAGTGAATTCTGACATAGATTTTTGGACTACTAATATATTATTTAAAGCATGGCCTGCTGAACCGGTGGTATTTTTATTACTTCATATTGAGTCCAGGACATGTAGGAAAGACAAAGTCTATAGTGTAGGAGGCTAGGGGGTGGGGTCATCTAGATGAATGTTAAAGTTGTCTAAAATAACAGGGCAAGTGGCCACCAAAAGGTGGGAGCCTGTTTTGCTTTAGGTTCTTTCGGGTATATCTCTGTCAAACATATACTACAGAGGCGATCAAAAGTTATTACATAAATTTTATTCAAGTAAGTAAATCATACATCACCGCTTGAGTTGCAGACATCTTCGCCAGCGACAGGGAGGTCCCGGGTGCAGCCAGGCAGAGAGTCTCAGTGGGCACAATGGGCCTGGGCAACATGTCTGTTCTACAGGAGAGACCTCTGTCTGTTTGCCCCGGTTCTCCTGTCTTTATACCTACTAATAAACATGATCTCATCATTTAATTCAATAAGGCTGATGTGTAATTGAGGATGTGACAGTTTCTCAATGCATCCCCAGGAGCTGGCCAGGTTTCCAAAGACTCATTTGAAATGTCATCCTTAGCCCTAAGCATATTTTTATTCCATTTAGTATAAATCAGTAGATCATTTAACATGATAATGCTATCAATTCCTGTCCTGGGAGTCCATTATGTACTTTCAAGAGAGCATTAAATATGATAACAATACTTAGGCAGAACTCTGTGTCAAGAACAAACATTGCCATTACAGAGCTGATATAGGATTGTAGAAGATGAACAGAGGTAGAGGAAATTGGACGTGGGTGATAGATCAATTGAAAATCCACTGATGTCTAAGCATGTAACCAGAAGCAAAGAGATTCCACAGGTGGAACCTGTAGTACAGAAAAGATCTAACAATGTACGAGAAGCAGGTATAGCTAGACCATATCTACACTGGCCCTACACTGGAGAGTGCAAATAAGTATAAGCAGGGGGAGAAGCTTGTTTTAGATAAGCAATTTCTGATTCCTGGAGCCAAGTTTCAAGAAGGCATAACATGTCTAAATTAGGCCCCTAAGCAAAAATTGTTTAGCCTTAATGGATCTAATGTTCAAAAGGCTAAATCAAATTGGTGAGGCAGGGGATCAGGAAACTTGAGCAAGGTACAGGCTGAGATGGTATGTAAGGGAAAATTAGGTTCTTACCGTGATAATTTTCTTTCTTTTAGTCATAGCAGATGCAGCCATTACAGATGGGTTGTGTCCATCAACCAGCAGAGGGAGATAGAGAGCACACTTTTTTCAGTGCCTCATACCAGCTTGCTCCACCGCCTCTCTTCAGTATTTGAAGCTTCCAAAGCAGTATGGCAAACCGCAATGGGAATAACATGAGCTTTCCTCACAGCGAACGATGGCCCTACAACAAAGGGCATTAACTCAGAATGGAGGGAATGAAACATCCTCCCGGAGGGTATATAAACTCATCCTCCACTGAGACATAACTGGAGGGAATAAACTCATCCTCCCGGAGGGAATAAACTCATCCTCCAAAACATGAAACTGGAGGGAATTAAGTCATCCTCCTTTAATTGAACAAGAATCCTGAAGACTGTTTTCCGACTTTCTCCCAAGGACGGAATCTCCAGGAAACATGAACAGAACCTGAAATAGATTTACAGCAGATAGCAACAGACAGGAAGGGATCATGGCTGCATCTGCTGTGACTAAAGGAAAGAAAATTATCACGGTAAGAACCTAATTTTCCCTTCCTTGTCATCAAGCAGATGCAGCCATTACAGATGGGATGTATCAAAGCAATCCCTAGATAGGGTGGGAACAAGCCACACCACGCGCCAGCACTTGCGCTCCAAAATGTGCATCCCTCCTGGCAGCCACATCCAGCCTGTAATGTCATGCAAAAGAGAGCTTAGAAGCCCATGTTGCTGCACTAGAAATCTCTTGAAGAGAGAGTGCTCCAGTTTCAGCCCAAGAAGAGGAAATTCCTCTAGTAGAATGCGCCTTAAAGGCATCAGGCGGAGGCTGGCCGGCAAGCAAATAAGCTGAAAAGATAGATTCTTTAAGCCAGCGGGCAATAGTGGCTTTAGACGCTGGAGACCCTCTGCGAGGACCTGATAGCAAAACAAACAAATGATCAGAGGTCCTGAAAGAGTTAGTAACTCGCAGATACTGCAGCAGAGTCCTGCGCACGTCCAACAGGTGCAATTGCCCAAAAGATTCTGGAAACTCCTCCTCGACAAAGGAGGGCAAGAAAATAGGTTGGTTTAGGTGAAACGCTAAAACCACCTTAGGCAAGAAGGAAGGCACGGTCCAAACCGTGACCCCGGACTCTGAAAACTGCAGAAAAGGGTCTCTACAGGACAGCACCTGGAGCTCTGACACCCGTCTCGTCGAAGTAATGGCCACTAACAAGACGGCCTTCAGTGTCAAATCTTTCTCTGAAGCACACCGAAGCGGTTCAAAGGGAGCACCCTGAAAGGCCTTCAGCACTAGCCCCAGGTTCCAAGCTGGACAAGGTGCACGCACGGGAGGACGGAGCCAAAGCACCCCTCTAAGAAATCGTGCCACATCCGGATGAGCAGCTAAAGACACACCTTCAACCTTGCCACGCAGTGAGGCCAACGCTGCCACTTGCACCCGCAGGGAATTATAAGCCAAGCCTTTTTGTACACCATCCTGCAAAAAGTCCAGAATCGGCGAGACAGGAGCCCACAGGGATGTGATCTCTCTGGAAGCACACCAGACTTCAAACTGCGCCAAATCCTGGCACAAGCCACGGAAGTGGTGCTTGCGGGCTTGCAGGAGAGTGGTAATTACTTTATTGGAATAGCCTCTGCCTCTCAATTGCGCCCTCTCAATCGCCAGGCCATAAGACCAAATCGGCCGGCGTCCTCCATGGTCACCGGACCCTGTGACAACAGGTTGGGAACCAGAGGTAACTGAAGGGGATCCTCTATGAGCATCTGTCGGAGGTCCGCATACCAAGGCCTCCTGGGCCAATCCGGGGCGACGAGAACTACTTCTACTGGATGCAGCCAAATCCGTAGGAGCACTCACCCTATCAAGGGCCACGGAAGGAACACATACAGTAGGCCCAGAGGCCAGGGTTGAGCCAAGGCATCCAACCCACTTGGCACATATCTGCAGGAACACTTCGTCTGCAAGTTCCCACTCCGCTGGATCGATCTGATGCCTGCTTAGATAATCGGCTTGCACGTTGCTCTGACCTGCAATGTGAGCTGCCGACAGAAACTGTCGATGCAGCTCGGCCCAGTGGCAAATTTGTTCGGCCTGCGCGGCTAGAGCTCTGCACTGAGTGCCGCCTTGTCGATTTATGTAGACCACTGCTGTCGTGTTGTCCACAGCCAATCCTTCCAGGGTCACTTGAAAGGCCAGAAGCGCCTGAAACACCGCTTTCAACTCTAGGCGGTTGATGGACCACTCCGACTCCTCGGGTGTCCATAGACCCTGGGCATGCTTCCCCTTGCAATGTGCGCCCCAGCCTTTCAGACTGGCATCTGTCACCACTAGGCACCAATCGGGGAGCGCCAGCAGCATTCCTTGCCGCAGCATGCTGTCTGAGAGCCACCACTCCATGCTGAGTCGGGCCGCAGGGAGCCAAGAGAGTCTGCATTGGTAATCCTGAGATACTGGAGACCATCTTTGGAGTAGAGCATACTGTAGAGGTCTCAGGTGCGCTCTCGCCCAGGGCACCAGCTCCATGGTGGCCGTCATCGACCCAAGCAGCTGGTCAATGTCTCAAGCTCGCGGGCGGGGCATCCTCAGGAGCAGACGGACCTGATTCTGAAGCTTGCACCGCCTTTGCTTGGGTAGGTACACATACCCCGAGGTTGTGTCGAACCTGGCCCCCAAATATTCTAGAGACTGCGAGGGGGTCAGGTGACTTTTGGCCAAATTGACGACCCAGCCCAGAGATTGAAGTACTGAGACCACTCTGGCTGTTACATGCTGACTCTCTGCAGCAGAGTTTGCTCGAATGAGCCAGTCGTCCAGGTGAACCCGAATACCCTCTCACCTTAGAAAGGCAGCTACTACCACCATAGCCTTCGAAAAGGTGCGGGGAGCTGTGGCAAGGCCAAAAGGCAAGGCCCGGAACTGGAAATTCTTTCCCATCACTGCAAACCTCAGAAACCTATGCTGCGGGGGCCAAATTGGAATGTGCAAGTAAGCTTCTTTCAGGTCCAGAGACATGAGAAACTCTCCTGGCTGTACCGCCGCAATGACGGAGCACAGGGTTTCCATGTGAAAATGCCCAGGGACTTGTTTAATTCTTTAAAGCCCAGAATAGGGCGAAAAGACCCTCCTTTTCGTGGCACCACAAAGTAGATGGAGTAGCGGCCGCAGCCGTGTTCGGCGGGAGGTACCGGGGACACGGCCCCTATCTGAATCAGACCTTGCAAAGTCTCATCTACCGCCGCCCGTTTGGCGGCAGAACCGCATCGGGACTCCACAAACACGTCTCTTACAGGGGCGTCGAATTCTATTCTGAAACCATCTCTGATCAGGTCCAAGACCCACTGATCTGAGGAAATGTTGGCCCACTCCTCGGCGAAGAGGGAAAGACGTCCTCTGATGACAGGACTCGAGGAGAGGGCCGGCGCACCATCATTGAGAGGGTCGCCCCTGAACTCCAGGCCTTGAGCCAGTGGCTGTGGAACGTTTGTCCAAGCGAAAGGAGTTCCTCTGCTGAAAACGGACACGAGAAGTGAACCCAGCAGAACGCCCCGGGCGGTACCTTCAAGCTTCACGGAAGCGAGGTCTGTAAGAGGAGTGGACCGCCGCACCCTTAGAGGAAGGCCGAGGCCTATCTTCGGGCAAGCGCTGGGGTTTAGCCTCACCCAGTCCCTTCACAATTTTCTCCAACTCCTCACCAAACAGGAGAAGGCCTTGAAAGGGCAACTTCAACACCTTTGCTTAGAGGCCATGTCCGCCGCCCAATGCCATAGCCAAAGAAGACGGCGAGCCACCACTGCTACTGCCATGTGTTTAGCCGAAGCACTGACAATATCATAAAGGGCGTCAGCAAGAAATGACAAGGCCGACTCCATCCGCGGAGCCACATCTGAAAAGGGCTCCGCTCCATCACCGGGCTGTTCCACTGCCTGTTGCAACCAAGCCAGGCAGGCTCTAGCAGCATAACAACTGCATGCAGACGCCCGAATAGTGAGACCTGCAAGTTCAAATGAGCGTTTAAGTGCTGACTCCAGTCTACGGTCTTGAATATCCTTCAGGGCAACACCTCCTACAACAGGGAGGGTAGTTCTCTTTGTCACAGCTGTGACTAGGGCATCCACTTTAGGCATAGCAAAGTGAGCCATATGCTCCTCACTCAGAGGGTATAATTGCCCCATAGCCCTGGAAACTTTCAAAGGTCCCTCGGGGTCAGCCCATTGAGCCAAAATAAGCTCTTGGATGGAGTCATGCAAAGGAAAGGCTCGAGCAGGCTTTTTGTTACTAGCCATCCTAGGATTCACAGAGGAGGCTGTGCCACTGGCAGGGTCCTCAATAGAGAGAGCCTGCAGGGCATCAGAAATAAGCGCTGGCAGCTCATCACGGTGGAAAATCCTTACCGCGGAGGGATCGTCCAGATCCTGAGTCACTTCTGCACCAGACTCTGGCTCCTCAGACCATGAAGGCCTGCCAGAGTCCTCCAAATCCTCGCAGCCCAACCATGGGGGGGAAAATGGAGTTGCAGCACTCTCTGAAGGGGAATGAGCCCTTCTGTGCTTCATATTCTGCCAATTATCAGGGAATAACGCCTCAGAGGGCATACCCAGGCTAGAATCCACCGGGGGGGGGGGGGGGGGGGGGGGGCATTAGAAGAGGCCAATGCCGGGCTTTGTGGGAGAGCTCTTTTAAGCATGTATGCTTTATGCATTAATAAGACAAAATCAGGGGAGAAAAACTCACCCTGGGCACCCGGATCTCTGCCGGGGCTAGTAGCTCCCATATCAGCCTCACTCCGAGGCCTCCCCCGGGCTCAGGACTCTCCGTCTCAGCGGAGGTCGCGCCATGTGGTAAATTCAAAATGGCGCCCGCTGCCAGCTCAGAGCGCGAAGAATCATCGCTCGCCATGCTCGGGCCGGCTCTAACATCTGTACAGCACGATTTACAGAGCCCCGCTGCTATCTGCGCTTGCCACACTTGGAACAGCGCTTTACTGTCTCCGCAGCCATCGTCGAAAACGGCGGTAAAATTCAAAATCGCCCGGATCGCGGGCCCACCCTGGAGGAGTCAGAAAACACTCTTACCTCACTGGACAGAGTATCACAGCTCCGGTCCCACAGAAAAAGGCAAGGAAAAACCTCTGTTCCAGCGTCTAAGCGTTTTTTTTTTTTTAAACGCTGTGAGGAAAGCAGAGGTAAATAGAACTCTGGAGGCTCAGGTGAGTGGGAAAGGCAGGGAAAGGGCGAACCTATGTGCCTGCATCCACTGTTGGTGGGGAAGGACAGGGAAAGCTAAGCAATGTGTCCACATCCACGGAGGTATGGGTAAGGCAGGGAAAGGGCGAACCTATGTGCCTTTGAAGTGAAGCTGCTATAGCCTCCAACACCCCTGCTAACAACTGGCAAAAGCACAGGAGCAACCTCCAGGCAGATTTTAGATGGAGCTCGAAGAAGATGCAGCCACTCTGCTAGGGGAGATAGAGAATACTGAAGAGAGGCAGTGGAGCAAGCTGGTATGAGGCACTGAAAAAAGTGTGCTCTCTATCTCCCTCTGCTGGTTGATGGACACAACCCACCTGTAATGGCTGCATCTGCTTGATGACAAGGAATGTTCAGTTCTTAGCAAAGTTTGTGATGGTCTAGGGCAGGGTTTCTTAAGTCCGGTTCTGGAGTACTCCTTGCAAGTCAGGTTTTCAGGATATCCACAGTGAATATGCATGAAGATATTTGCATATAATGGAGGCAGTGTATGCAAAACAAGTTAATGCATATTCATTGTGGATATCTTGAAAACCTGACTTCCAAGAGGTTCTCCAGGACTGGACTTGGGAAACACTGGTCTAGGGGACCCCAGAAAAACAGAATGTGGAAAACTAGGAAGGCCATTAGGGTTGGGGGGGGGGTGGATTAAATGAAATGTGCAGGCAGTAATGGAGGAGCAGAGCCAAAAAAGAAAAGGAGAAAAACCCACCAAGTCTCATATGTATCAGAGTAGAGAGTGGGGCAAGGAATTCTGAAGAGTGGAAGTCCCTAATTGCTATGTTTCACTCTATGAAACTTTCTACACAACAGAAGCTGGAAATCATTCCCATCAGGAATTCACTGGGCTATTTTTTTTTGTGGGGTGAGGGGCATATTGCTCTGGAACCTCTGGTCTGATTTGGCCCATTTTTCCCACATGCCAAGTATCATCCCATTCCATTATATTTTCAGAGTTATTTCATCCCCAAACAGACAGCCATTATTGAACCCTTTTGTACAATTCTTTCAAACTTTCATTGGGTTGGAAAGAAAAACCCTCCAAAAACACTCAGCCTACTATTTATGAGAATAAAATCAAAACTATAAAGAAAATATCAATTTGAAGTACATACAGTAGGTGATATTTTCCGTCTCCTAGGTGATGATGCTTTATTCTCTCTCTCTTCTTGCTCTCGCAACAGAGCTTTAAGTTGATTAACTGTTAATAGAATGAGATTTCAAATCTGCCCATTATCAAAACACACAAAAAGAACCCTCCCTCATAACTGATATATATATTTATTTACTTTTTCTAGCGATATCTATTCAAGCTTTGCTAAAGAAGCACTTACCTGCATGACTGTGCTGAAGCTCTCCCCAGGCTTGGTCAGTGTTATTTTCTTCAGTGCTAGGGATAATAGCAGACTGCTCAAGGGAACTCTCTTTCTTCTTGGGATTCCTCTGTTCTATTGCATCTTTCAGTTGCTGGATGCTTGTATTTGCACGTTCTAGAAATAATTAGCCACAATGCAGGTTAGCTCTCTCTCAACTTACCTCCCCCAACCCTTCATGCCAAATAAAAGAAAATAAATGTAAAATTTGTTTTGTTTGATACTACCAAAATACAAAAGAGGTTTCATAATGAAACAAATGGTTGCACAGGTTGCTTTTGATTTATACTGACAATTGCTATAATTATTTTAATTTCCAAATATTTAAAAAATCTTACATTTGCACACAATTTAATTCTTTTTAACTTTCCACACAGCATGATGAGTACTTTCACTTATAATTATGCGCACTGAAATACATAATCAAGGATCATTTTGGGGCTTGACACAAGCTCTGGAGCAATTCTGTACCTGGGCACCTCCAATTAAGCACCCGGTGGGGCACACAGGAGGCATCTAGGTTCCATTACAGAATACTAGCGTAACTGGTTATAAATGCACCTATAATTCAGGCATGCACACTTATGTCAACCATACAGCTAGTATAAAGTTGCATGCCTAAGTGCAACAGGATGCACATAACTTACAATATTATCCAAGTTATGCATGTAGTGGGTGTCTCGTCTATGTCCTGCCCATCCACCCCTTGCAAAAACTATGCTTTGTAAGTTAAGCAGGTATTTCCAGAATAGTATTTAGGCACCATACCAGCCTTTATGCGCATATACTGTTTGTAAATTTGAATGCCTAGGTTACACAATTGCCCTTTACATACCTATAAATTTAATTAAAATGCTATGGAAAAAACAATCAAGAGCAAACCCACTGTGAAACTGTGAAAAGATTACAATCCCAAACACAGTGCAGGATTTTATACTTCATGGAGCGGCTGCCCCAGCCTATTCCCCCCTCCCCACCCCATCACCCTGCTCATTAAGAGAAAGATGATGGGATTTGATTTGATATACCACCTTTCTGTGGTTATAATCAAAGCAGTTTACATATTATATATTTATTTTATTTTAGTACATTTATACCCCACATTTTCCCACAAAAGCGGGCATAATGCAGCTTACAAAATTACAAAAGTCACATATCAATAAGGGTAATAACTGTATGAAACAGGTTCAATCAAGAGGAAGAAGGTGTGGACTAAGTGATGTAGTTGGGATATGCCTTCTCAAACAAAAATGTTTTTAAGGATTTCTTGAAAATTTGATGGTCGGCAATCTCTTTTAAGCACCTTGGTATACAGGTACTTACTTTCTACGTTGGGCAATGGAGGGTTAAGTGTCTTGCCCAGAGTCACAAGGAGCTGCACTGGGAATGAACCAAGATCACTGCACTAACCACTAGGCTATTCCTCCACTCCATCCCCACTCTTTCCCTTGCAATCCTGGATACCCCCACAAAACCCATCTCCTTCTTCCCTAACTCCAACCTCCCTCTCACCCCATCAATCAGCTCTATTCCTCAATAGAGGACAGACACATACAATATGCCTGGGCCCTTCCCCCTCCCTCTCTCAACCATATCATAGCCACCCCCGCTACATTAACTCCCCTCCCCCATCTGATCACCATACTCCCCTTCCCTAACTTAAATCAACAAATATATACATTTCACATCTATACACTAAATAGCAGTTGTACAGCTCTCTGGTTGTAAGACAGTCCATCCTCACAGCAACTTGGAGTATAAAGATTATCCCCTAAGCAGTGCATGTGACAATTCTCATTTTGATGTCCATTCCCTAGGGATATGCACACATGGTTATCGAGCATTCCCAAATATCAGGCCAAGTTAAATTTTAGGGCTTCCTCACGCCAAATAGGAATGAGAAATAATCAGTCATGAGAGGGGGCAATTTATAAAACCTAAAGAAAGATCATCCTTTTAAGAAGAGGTACTAAATCCTTTACGGGCTCTTCTAGCATTCAGAAAGCCACCCAACAAATACATTAAAAAACCTATTAAATAGTCCTTTTAAAACAGCATGCTCTGCCGCTGTCTTCCTGGTGCTGTGGCACAAAATGCCCCTGCAACATCCCCACAAGGACCTATTGTCATAAGGGAAAACTCTTTGCACTGGGCCACCACTCTTGCCGAGTGATCTTGAAGTAGCAAAGTATTTTTCCACTCATATTCTAATCTATCCACTGCTTAAAAGTAGGCATATGGTTTCAAAAAGCACAATTTAAGTCCAGGAAAAAGGGATTCCTGGTGGGGGACAAAAAAAATGTGTGGAGAATGATTTTCATATTCTCACACATACTTTTCCCTCCCTCATGCTTGCCCTGCACAAATACAAGGTGCACAGTCTGTAGTTATTGGGTACCTGAAAACCTACTGGTCAAATTTTTAAAACAGACACAAGAATTGTAAACTACCCAACCTAATCGTAAATTCCCCTCTCCCACTAAAGTCAAACCATTAAATTACTAATTTTCAGTAAACCATTGCTTTGGAACACAATCTCAGAACATTTTCATTACCAGTAACAAGAAACCATGTCACAAGCAATAAAGCAAAGTTACTCACCTGTAGCAGGTGTTCAAGGACAGGACTACATGAATTCTCACATGTGGGTGACATCATCTGACGGAGCCTTGGTGAGTCTGCTACCCAGTATAATATGACTTTAAAAGGCTTTCCCACTGCAGCTCCTTGTGACTCTGGGCAAGTCACTTAACCCTCTATTGCCCCTGGTACAAAATAAGTACCTGAATATATGTAAACCGCTTTGAATGTAGTTGCAAAAACCTCAGAAAGGCGGTATATCAAGTCCCATTTCCCTTCCCTTTTGTCAGTGCCCCATCACATATGCAAAGGTGCCTTCCCATCTGACGTGCGAGCGATGGACATCAGTACTACAATATTGCTAAAGGAATACAACTCCAGGGGGAGGAGGGGGGGTATGTGAGAATATGCGTCCTGGTGTCCTTGGGGGAACTCCTGTTACACGTGAGTAACTTTGCTTTCTCTTAGGACAAGCAGGACATCGATTCTCACATGTGGGAAAACCTAGCTACCAGGCTCACTGAAAATAACAACACTAGGATAACAGGGACTTGCAACAGCAAAGCCAGCCAACAAAGCCAATCAACTTGAACGTACAGTCTGTTGTGAAGATGCAGCTTGGAACAGAAGAAAAATGGGCCTAGGAGGGTGGAGTTGGATTCCAGAAATCAAGTAAATTTTGCAGAACTGTCTGGTCAAACCAACCGTCACATCGTCAGGCGTTTTTTAAGTGCGTCTGATATCCTACCCTGATATCTTATATGCAGGATGAAATAGATACATTGTTTCCTTCTTTTCTTTTGTTTGGTATTTAGTAACTATAGTCCTATTACTAGTTAGTCATATTTTATTTGAGAGATTTTACATTTACTATTATCCTTAATGTCAGCTACCTGACGTTTTTCTTGGTATTTGAAATTGGATTTTATTCTGTATACACATATATTTTATTAATATCTATTTATATATTTTATCTCTCTATATATAATTAATTTGCCTAAAGGTGTTTTAGTGTTATATATCCCACTTTCATATATACACAATTACATTCTTTTTATAAATACACAATTACATTTTTATTCATATTTCCCCTAAAGGGGGAAAGGGGAAATGGGACTTGATCCCATGTAAGCCGCATTGAGCCTGCCATGAGTGGGAAAGCGCGGGGTACAAATGTAACAAAATAAATAAATAAACCGCCTTTCTGAGGTTTTTGCAACTACATTCAAAGCGGTTTACATATATTCAGGTACTTATTTTGTACCAGGGGCAATGGAGGGTTAAGTGACTTGCCCAGAGTCACAAGGAGCTGCAGTGGGAATCAAACTCAGTTCCCCAGGATCAAAGCCCACTGCACTAACCACTAGGCTACTCCTCCACTCCAGCTCACTGACTCTGCAAGCAAGTGACCGCCACCAAAAATAAGACCTTCCAGGTCAAGTACTTCAGATGACAGGAATCAAGTGGCTCAAAAGGAGCTTTCATCAACTGGCTGAGGAGTACGTTCAGGTCCCATGACACAGTTAGCGGTCTGATGGGGGGAAAGGGGTCTGTGAAAATTAAACCTCTCATGAAGCGAACAACTAAAGGCAGTACAGAGATGGGCTTACCTCCTACACAGATAGTAAGCACTTATCGCACTGAGATGAACCTTCACAGAGTTGGTTTTCAAAACCAGACTCAGAGAGGTGCAAGAGATACTCAAGCAGTTTTTGTATCAGATAAGAGAGGGATCTACAGCCTTGCCCTCATACCAGATGACAACCCTCTTCCAATTAAAATTATAACACCTCTTAGTAGAATCTTTCCTGGAAGCCAACAGGATCCTGGAGACAACCACAAGTAGATGCAAAAGGAGTCAAATTCCACACTCTCAATATCCAGGCTATGCGTAACAAGTGTCAAAAAACAGTCCAGCTTCCCCCTAGCTCTGGACAACTCCAGAAGTAGGGGGAAACAGATCTGCTTCAAAAAGCGAGGGGCAATGAGGATTATGGTTACCCAATACTGCTTGAGTTTCAGTAAAGTCTTCTCTACTGAAGGGGTAGGAGGATATGCATACAGAAGACTCTCTCCCCAATGTAAGAGGAATGTTTCTGACGCGTCTGCCAAGCAACCTAAGTTTGGAACAGAACTGAGGAACCTTGCTGTTGAGTTGAGTGGCAAAAAGATCCACCAAGGGGGTGCCCAACCTTCGGAATACCCTGCGGGCTATGTCCTTTTTGAGAGGCCCATGGAACTCTTTGGCCAGATATTTGTTCAGAGCCCTTAAGTCTAGGATGGGATGAAATCCCCCCCCCCCCCCCCCAGTTTTCTTAGGCATAAGGAAATTCTTGGAATACAATCCCTTCCCCTCTTCCCCTGGTGGAATGGGTTCAACTGCATTGGCCTTTAGAAAAGCACAGAGTTCCTCTGCAAGCATTGCCTTGTGCTGAGAACAGATGCAAGACTCTCGGTGGGCAATTTAGTGGTCGCATTTGCCAATGTACTGTGCAACCTGTCCGGACTACTTGGAAAGCCCAACGATCAAAGGTTACAAGGGGTCACACCTTTCTTGGTAAAAATTCAGCCTCCCTCCCACCATAAGGTAATCCGGGACAGGAATGTTGATTGCTGCTATGCTCTCGTGGAGCCAGTCAAAAGTTCATCCCTTGTTTTGACTGAGCAGCAGGATGGGGTTTCTGAGGGTGCTGCTGCCGGGACAGGAGGGCGGAGAGTGGGCCTGTTGCTGTGGCCAGGAAGACGGAGCGAACCTTCACCTTTGAGAGTACTAGGTTCCTCTGCGAGACACCAGAAAAACTCTGAGAAGTGGAGGAGGCCGAGAGAGGGACTTAATGGTGTCAGTATGCTTTTTGATGAGATCAGTGACCACTTCCACTTTCTCCACAAAAAGATTATACCCTCAGCATGGAACATCTGCTAACCTCTCCTGAACCACAGGCAGGGGTCTTTCAGTTCTTCATCTGTGCATACTGGAGAACTCAATGAAGACGTACAGTCAAAGCCCCTCTAGGTAGGGAGTCATAGTCCAAGATGGTAAACAATTCCTCCCAGGGCTCATTCTCTATCTCCAACTTAAATGGAATGGCTTCCACCATTTCCCTGACAAAAACTGTGAAGTAGAGTTCCTCGAATGGGGATTTTCTTCTCCGCTGAGGGGAGGGGTCAGAATGGTATGCCACAGCACTACAAGCTGGCCGAAACTGGCTAAAAATCCATTTTCTGCCCAGTTTTGGTTGAAAGGCTACTGCCACGGTTTCGGTTTTGGAAAAAAAAACTGAATTTGCATTTTCAGTGGAAACTAAAAACGTATGCTTTATTCCCCTCCCCTCTAAACAGGAGTTGCCTCTCCCTCTCCCCCCCCCCCCCCCCCCCCCCCCCACCGCCCACCTGTGGCTGCCACCCTCAGGCCTATCTTACAATTTCTGTCAGTCTAAAGGAGTAGTCAGGGCAAGAGTGATCCCTAGTTACTCCTGCCCATGCTGGCTCTACTCTCAAAATGGCTGCCTGACCTCTAATAGCAATCTTGCGAGATTGATGCAAGAAGTCACAGCAGCCATTTTGAGAGTAGAGTTGACATTGGCATACGTGACTGGTGATGCAGTTATGATCTTGCACAGTAGTTTATATGGTAAATAGGAGTGCTCCAAATAAATCTTTTTGATATGAAAGTTTAGCAGAAATTTAAGTCTGTAAATGTGGGATGATAATCAGTCCAGGGGCAGAGTCAGGGTTGACACAGAAAGTAACTGGGTGCTGCCAATTTTTAATGCTGGTACCCAGATAACCAGCTAGGCAAGAATGACCACATAAAATGTAGTTTTAACTATGTCTGCTTAGTTATTTGGATGCTGCCACTGAATTGTGGCACACCTAGGTGACTTCAAGGAGCTGCCCATACCTGAATAAGGGCCCCACAAGGCTTCCCTATCCCCTGCCCGTTCCCCCAACCCCTTCCAACAGTCATAACAGTCTGATCACTAAAAACCAACCTGTTCAAAAAGGCATACCACAATGATCGATCCTAAATTCCAGATAACGAAACTTACACCAGACCTGGACAAAACTGAACCCTCGATACTTGATTGCTTAATTTACTGTCACCATTGAACTTTAACGCAATACCACTTTATTTCTCAGTCAGGAAATGAACTCTCTATACCTGACTGCTTAAAGTACTCTGTCACTTACAAACTTTAATGCAATACCACTCTGTATTTCTCATACCAATAATGGTGATCGCCACTATGGCATAATGTAAGCCACATTGAGCCTGCAAATAGGTGGGAAAATGTGGGATACAAATGCAACAAATAGAATAAAATAAATAAATAAATAATCTCCTTAGGAAATAGCCTCTGTGAAGATATGACATCAGCTGTCACTTCAAATGCCATGCAAAATCAGCCACTGTAAAAGCACTGTGGCTTTAATTTCAATTTTCACTAGCTGAGGTCCATGTGTGTGGAGGCTATTTTGCTTGGCGATAAAATATAGGCTTTTATTATTTAAATTGTTATAAATATTCTGCTTTGAATACTATTTCGGAGAATCTAAAGAATTTCCAGGCTCTCTTGAGTATGATGAAAATGCAGTGCTTTAATCAAACGTGTGGCATGTAGAAACTAGATTCTAGGAGAAAGGAACCTGTAGCAATTGTTTTTAAGCACAAGTACTGGTCAGTTTATAGTGTTACAAGGGAAATGATATTACAGTGACATGAAGTTTATACATTAGAAAATAATTTGAGATACGTATTGCTCTTGATGGTAATATTTCAGAGCATACAGTCCTCACATTTAGCAACATCAATAAGCTTTTTTATTCTGAATTGTGCATCAGGCTGGTATAATGTCCGTAGTGTAGACCAGTGTCTGGACTCCTTTACCCTATTTTAGTTAGGATCTATATCATGCTTGTCTTTAATCAGTTTTATAACTAAATACAAAACAGGAAGCATCTCAATACTACTTTCTGCTGTTACTTGTGCACTGTTTGGGTAAGCATAACGAGCTGCTAATCATGCTTTTTTTTTTTTAACACGTTCGCAAAAAGTTCCTATCTCAGAGGATATTAAACTACATCTGCATCGTCTTGAAAACCTAATGTGCCAGACTTGTTGAGGAGTCCTTGTTAAAATGGTTCTCCCAGTTCTCAGCCTGCAGATCCTGGGACTGGAAAGTAATAATATCCCGTGGGCATCATTGGTTCACATCAAGGAAGTTTAACAGGAGAAAGCATGAGCCTATCTGGCTCATTATCTGGGCTGATGTCAGTGGGCGGAGCTTCCTGCCATACTGGCGACACCAAAACATTGCAATAGCTTTTGAAAACAATAGCAAATTTGTGAGGTTTATATTGTTTATTAAACCATCTAGGAGGGGATGGGGGAGGGGAAAGGTTATATTCAAAATGTATTTCTCAGAGCTTGCTTTATTTGCAATGGTGTATTGTGTATTTCACTGCTGCGCTATATGCCTTTATTTTTGCTTATGATGGCAATAAAGATATTTCTACATAAAAGCAATAGCAACTTTGATCACAAAAGAAGTGTGTGGGGGTGGTGCAACTGTAACTTTGTACCCAGCTTGGCAACGCGCTGCCCCGGGGTTAACACAGCAATAAACCAATCAGAGCCTCAGAAGCCAAGCCACAGTCCTTCCCATCTGGCAGTGGATAAAGGCCGATAACTCACAATGCTGGGCCTCTGCAGCTGCCTCCTCCTCCTCCTCCCCCCCCCCCCCCCCCCGGTGGCGCTTGCCGCCTCCTCACTCCAGCCCGCCAGCCTCCATCTTCCCTGTCACAGTGCTAGGGTGTCCCTATAACCAGCCCCTCGAAATGACACACACACAGATTATGGTTTAGAACTAATTAGTACTCTAACTGATGAAAAGTTACTCTATTCTGAAGGTTTCTCTGTGTACATTCGTATGCTGAACAAGCAAACATGTTTCTATAACTGAGATTTAATATACATGCTACCAACATGTAGCAGATAGTTTGTTTTGGTGTCACCAATATGGCGGCTGCGGGGGGAGACGGCTTCAAATTTTTGATGTCATGCCATCTCCTGTCTTCATTAAACCTCCTTAGTTCATATTCACACAATCAAAAACTTAGTTTTCTGTTTTGGTTTTGGCTAAAACCAGGTGAAACGTTTTGGTTGCAGTTTCAGCCAAAAGTGTTTAGACAATTTGGTGGCAGTTTCAGTTTTGGCCGAAACTGAAAGAAGCAGTTTCAGTCGGCCTCTATACACGACTTCTCCTCCAGGAAGTTACAGTTATAGAGCAAGTGATGCATGTGGGAAAAAAGAACCCGAATTATAGCTACGTCATGCAAGGTTCCACGTTAGGAGTTACGGACCAAGAAAGGGATCTGGGTGTCGTCGTCGATAACACACTGAAACCTTCTGCTCAGTGTGCTGCTGCGGCTAGGAAAGAGAATAGAATGTTGGGTATTATTAGGAAAGGTATGGAAAACAGGTGTGAGGATGTTATAATGCCGTTGTATCGCTCCATGGTGCGACCGCACCTTGAGTATTGTGTTCAATTCTGGTCGCCGCATCTCAAGAAAGATATAGTAGAATTGGAAAAGGTGCAGCGAAGGGCGACTAAAATGATAGCAGGGATGGGACGACTTCCCTATGAAGAAAGACTAAGGAGGCTAGGGCTATTCAGCTTGGAGAAGAGACGGCTGAGGGGAGACATGATAGAGGTATATAAAATAATGAGTGGAGTGGAACAGATGGATGTGAAGCGTCTGTTCACGCTTTCCAAAAATACTAGGACTAGGGGGCATGCGATTAAACTACAGTGTAGTAAATTTAAAACAAATCGGAGAAAATATTTCTTCACCCAACATGTAATTAAACTCTGGAATTCATTGCCGGAAAATGTGGTGAAGGCGGTTAGCTTAGCAGAGTTTAAAAAGGGGTTGGACAGTTTCCTAAAGGACAAGTCCATAAACCGCTACTAAACGGACTTGGAAAAATCCAAAATCCCAGGAATAACATGTATAGGATGTTTGTACGTTTGGGAAGCTTGCCAGGTGCCCTTGGCCTGGATTGGCCGCTGACGTGGACAAGATGCTGGGCTCGATGGACCCTTGGTCTTTTCCCAGTATGGCATTACTTATGTACTTATATATGAGCTTATAGTCTGCTATTACCAAATGTAGTTCAAAGCAGATAACAATAAGAAGAACTAGACTAAACATCTAGGAATGTACAATGAATTATCAACAGAATTATAACTAAATCACTGTATTCAAAACGTTTCCTAAAAAGGTAAGTTTTAAGCATCTTCTTAAAGCTAACAAATCTGGACAAAATACTTTAATCCCATTTGGAAGGTGTGACCGAAATGTTGCTGCTTGATACATAAAAATTGTCTGAAATAATTTCCAGTAGGGAATACCTTTAGGACTAGGAAATATTTAAAAATTAGAGTCGTACAAGATGCATTCTCCCATATACTGGTCTGCATATTAATGTCATGATACAACCCAGCTCCATACAGTATTTTGAAAACTAGACTACCTAATTTAAACATAATTTGGCCCTCAACTGGGAGCCAATGGATAATTACATAAAATGGAGTAATATGCGAAGAAACATTTACTGAGAAGACCAAATGGATGGCAGTATTTTATATGGTTTGCAACCATTTCAAAAGAATAAACACCCCCAAATATACTATATTACAGTAATCCAGTTTACTCAAAATTAGAGACTGAACTACCAGTTGAAACTGTTCGCGATTAATTTTCTAATTCTTCTCAATTTCTGCATTACCCAAAAACAACTCTTTCTCAAATGATTTATTTGTTCAATCATGATCATTTTGCAGTCAATGATGACCCTCAAAATCCTAATTGATCTTCCTAGTGTGTATGTTGTATTATTCACTGTAAGTGTGAAATCATCATCAACTTTAACATCATTCCCAATAAGCAGAAATTTGGTCTTTCCCTTATTAAGCTGCAGGAAATTCTTACCCATCCAAGCACCAATAAAAGACATGCATCTCGTGACTTCTGGTAGTAAATCCACTAGTTTAGATCTAATTGGAAACAGTATCACGTCATCAATATATATATATATATATATATATATATATATATATATATATATATACATACATACTAGTAAAAAAGGCCCGTTTCTGACTGTAATGAAACGGGCGCTAGCAAGGTTTTCCTCTGAGTGTGTATGTTTGATAGAGTGTGTGTGAGAGTGACTGTGTGATAGGGAGTGAGTGAATGTGTGTGTTTGACAGAGAGAGTGAGACAGAGTGACAGGGTTGATGCTGCTTTAGTGGGAGTGGGTGACAGGCGGTTTAGAGTTTGGTCAGCGTTGTGTTGTGTGGGCTGTTTGTAAGAGTGCTGGTAGTTTTTTTTTTTTTTTAAGTTTTGAGGAGAGATGCAATGAGTGTGTGTGAGGAACTGAGGGGTGGAGGGGTTACCATTGCTGGAGGGTGGGGTGTCAGTGATTGAGTGTGGAATACATACAGTGTGAGTGCCTATGTATCTATGTCCTGCATCAGTGTATGTGTGTGAGTTGGGGGTGGGGGAAGGGTGTTAACTGGGATCCTGGTTGGAGGTTGTTTAGCGTTGAGTTAGTGGTGATGTTGTATCCATGTCGTGTGTGTGTGTGAGATTGACAGGGGGAGGGGGGCTGGGGTTTGTAGGGGGCTGGGAGGCAAAGGGGGGAAGTGGGAGTGGCCATGTTGTATCCATGTCCTGTGTGAGATTGACAGGGGGAGGGGGCGTGGGGGGGTTGTAGGGGGTTTGGAGGGCGAAGGGATCTGGTTTCGGCTGACCTCATGTGTCGGGCAGTGGCATACCAAGGGGGTGGCGTTAGGGGCAGTCCACCCCGGGTGCACGCCGCTGGGGGGGTGCCGCGCGCCGGTCAGCTACGTTGGTTTCCATGCTCCCTCTGCCCCGGAACAGGTTACTTTCTGTTCCGGGGCAGAGGGAGAATGGAAACCAATGAAGTTGACCGGCCTGCGGCACCCCCCCCCCCCGAGGCGTGCACCCGGGGGGGGGGGGTTGTTCGCCGGGATGGGGGGGGGTGTCCTTTCGCCGGGGGAGGGGGGGGTCGCACTGCACCGGGGGGGCGGGGTGCATCGGCGATCCACCCCGGGTGTCAGCGCCCCTAGGAACGCCACTGGTTTTGGGGCTCATTGTGAGGGAAGTGAGATGTGTGTCCATGTTTTTTTACAGCAGCTTAGCAGTTCTTCTGTTTAGAGATTGACAGGGGGAGGGGTTGTAGGGGGGTGGGGTGGTGTAATGGGGGGGGAAGTGGGATCGTGCATCAGTGTGTATGTGTGTGAGCGGGTTGATGGTGGCAGGGTGTGAACTGGGATCTGGTTTTGGCTCACCTCATGTGTTTGGGCTAATTCTGAGCCAAGTCAGATGATTGTCAAATTTTTTTTTTTTTACAGCAAGTTGGGGGTTGGGAAGGGTGGAACTGGGATCCTTCATCAGTGTGTATGTGAGTGAGAGGGTTGATGGTGGAAGGTAGGGGCAGGCTTTGCTAATTGTGAGGCTGCAGTGTATTTCTGTGTTGGTGTGTGTACCAGTATCAGAGGAGAGTATCAGAGGTGGGGGCAGGGTTTGGAAACTGTGAGGCTGCATCAGTGTATTGCTTTGTGAGACAGATTTTTTTTTCAGCCTTACCTTCTTTGTTTGTGCTGGCTGTGGTCCTCTGCCTTCCGTTTACTTGATGGGGTTTTTTTTTCTATCATTCATTCTGTCTGAGTGATTGAGTTGTTATGGGGGGGTGTGGCTTGGTGGGCGACCTTTCTTGTTTCTCCTCACTGTCCTCTTTAGAGATTGACAGGGGGAGGGTTATAGGGTGTGTGAAGGGGGGGGGAACTGGGATCCTGCTGTGAGACAGAGTTTGTTTTACGTTGTTTCTCTTGGTTGTGCTGCTGTCTGTTCCATTTGCTTCAGCTGGGTTTTTTTTTCTATCACTCATCATGCCTCAGTGAGTGAGTTCTTAGGGAGGGGGTGTGGCTTGGTGGGCGACCTTCTCCAGCTATCCCTTCCCTTCGTGTCAGCAGGTTGTTTTTTTTGTTTTCGATCACTGAGGCTGCCTCATGCGATTGGTTGAGTGTCATTGCTCCGCCCCCGGCGTCATAACGTTTGACGTGTGGGCGGGGCAGACACTCAAGGAGCAAAAAGCCGTCTCAGCCACCTCACTTTAGAATGTTGGGAAAGTGAGGCTTCATTAGAACGTTGGAGGTGCGTTTTATATAGATAGATAAGCTTCGTAACCAAGCTTTTGCAGTGAATATCCTAAAGATGAGGCACCCACAACCAGGCAACCACCCATCTGAAAGCTCACCTTGCATCTTAACCAAATAGGACCTATGAGAAAGCCCCTAAACCAATTTAGAACTGTCTAATTTCTGCAAGAGAGCATCATGCGTTACTAGATAGAATGCGCTTGACAGGTCCAGTTGCATTATTAATGTCTGATCATGAAAAGTCTGCTGTTTGAGATGTGAAAACAAGGTACATAACAAATGTTTCTCTATTATGAAAAGCACAAAAACCTGCTGGAGATATGTGTAAAACATTAAATTGATCTAAGTGATCAGCTAAATATTTGGTAACCAAATCTTCCATAATCTTGACAAAATATGGAATTGAGGCCACTGGTATATGGTTAGTAACATCCGATGCTGGAATTGTTAAGTTTTTAATTATAGGAGTAAGAACAATCCTCACTAGACTTCCATGAATGGTCTGACTCAGACTCAGCAAAATACTCCTCATGGGAGGTATTAGTCTGCACCTGCCTTGGTCTACTGGTGTGATGTCCAGGCCCCAACACTGGGCACCAAGGTATGAGTCTGCTGTGAGACTCTGCTCAGCAAGGCACTGGAATCAATGACAGCTCAACAGGCAGGTCATGGGCCTCCATGTCAGAGTGGGCCAGTGCTACGGCTGGCACAAGTGACCTCAATACCTGTGCACTTTGCTGCAGCAGCAAGCCTGCCAGCTCCTCTCTGAGCATGGTTCAAAACTGTTCATCGTGGGCAGGCATCAGTAAAGACTCAGTCGAAGTTGGAAGGGAGACAGCATGAAAACTTCTCGGTGCCAAATCGGAAACAGTGTCCTGTCTGCATGGAGACTGCCACTTTGGCAACGCAACTACTGAGCGGGAGCAATCCTCTCAACTTCAACACTTCTCAGGTGCTGGCGACATCAATGTCCCAGAACTCCCGGGCACCATGCTTCGACGGAGACCAATGCCAACGCTTCTTCATTTTCACTCGGGATCCCTAAGTGCCAAAGAAGAGGACATTGAATCCACACACTTCCTCAGTGTTGGATCCGATGTTGACAAGTCACAGGGCCCTGCCTCAGTGCCCAATGTCAAGGCAAGTGGAGACCACCTCTATGCATGTGCACTCCTAGCATCCAACGCGGCTCTAGCAGCCATTGGGATTGATGCCTCCTATGCACTGTCAGTGGACCAGACTTAGTGATAAAAGGTTTCTCAAGCTGGGCTTCTCTAGCTTTCTGAGTTCTTTTCTGCACACACAAAAAACACAGATACCTCGTGGTCTGGGCCCAGGCATGTCAGGCAGGTACCAATTATGGGGATCAGTCCTTGTTGCACTGGGCTTAAAGCCACTGAGAACTATTTTGGACAAAAAGGGGAAAACTGCCGATGCAAAATGAAACAGCTCAATGGTGAAGGTGAAGAAGCTCACCTGCGCAATGTAACCTGGCAGATGATCAGGCCTAAGAGGGCCTCATGAGCTAAAAAAGAAAAGAAACTTAAAATCATGTGATATGGAAAAACTAAAAGGGTAAGACCAGAAAAACAATGAGGGAAAAAGGAGAAAGAACACACATGGGAAGGCACTAAAGATCAAAATCTCCCTGATGCGCTAAGAGAGATTGCCAATGTGACCTCCCTGCTTCACAGAAAAATAGAGACTCGCCCGGGCAGGAAGGCAGCTGCGCATGAGTGGTGGGACGCTGCTAAAAGTTATTACACTGGGCAGCATTCACACCGGGAATCAGTTGGGTGACATCACTTACATGTGAGAATCGATGTCCTCCGAGAAAGATCTAATCTCCTCAGCAGCAACAGCAGATGAAAAGAGACAACAACTTTACTCCCAACTTCATACGGAAGCTTCCAGAAAGGCTATTGTATAGATACATAACTGCAATATATGTGCCTATTTGATATAGCTGCCTAGGCACCTTGTTATGAGAAACACTCTTAAAAACTATATTGGGGAATTTAAGTTATCAGCAAGGAGGAAAGGGAATTCTTCAAGTGAAGGTTGCAGACCAGGGGAATGAAAAAGTTAAAAGCAGGAGAAAAGGGCATCTTTCCAGCAGTTACAAAGCAGATGGACTAAAACACAAAAACATGAAGAATCATATGCTTCCACTGATCCTGCCAAGATTCCCATCCTCCTGCTTGCTAAATACTAATACTTGGCCGTTCAGGCTTTTAAACTGTCCAATTTAATTGAACTACATAATCAAAACTCTGCACAGGTTACACCCAATGCTTTCATACTGCATTGGGTTACAATTTACAACTCAGTTATAGCCCAAAACAACAAAGATGTTTTTAAGGATAACATGTATGGAACGCCAAAAGTATAACTTCCAAAGGCAGGGCAAGGACTCTTCCAAAGGCAGGGCAAGGAGAGGGTGCCTATCTGTTCCATATGTGAATCTGTATGCACATCTACCCATATTACTATTATTCACCAGATTGGATGGGCCAAGTTGATCTTTTCCCTAATCACTTACTATTTTACATCATAAAGCCCTTGCTGATAAGAAGAACCATTTCCTTATATAATACATGCATAATACACGGAAATGGACACACACTAACACATCCAGAAAAAAACAAAATGGACTATCTGAATGTTTTACGATGTATCCAGCCAGTGTGTGTACTTTTCAGAAGAATTACTCATTTGGACGTACAATATGAAGGGGTGGAACGCCGGATACTATTCGAATACTATGAATACTACTGACCACCAGAACAACCTCATGTTTTGTGCCTACTGATGGACTTATACTTATGGACTCTAACTCTGCTTTTGGCTGGTTAGCCACACCTTATTACTGCACTGGACATTTGTGCCTTATCCAGTTTTACTGTTTACTAACGAAAGAAGGTTGCTGTTTACTAATGTAAGGACAGAATGCAGGACTATTAGACATATAGCTTGTATCAGTAGTTTGCAAGGCCTATACAAGACCAGCTTGCATGTAGCAACGCGACCTTGGAGGGTGCTGACACCCCCTGCATTCCTGAGCCGAACCTTATCTCCTGTGCTAGAAAGGAGCATTGTGTGTGTATGTGTGAAGAATAAGCTGCTAAGTTTCGTTTTTCTTGCCAGTATCATTTCAGTGTTATGACGTGAGTATGTACTGGGACTACAATTTTGTACTGTAAGAACTACAAATGTTCACTGCGCATGCCAGTGTGATGTGTAAGGGGCCAAATGCGCAGGCCCAGTAGGGAAGTATAAATGTAAGTGTCAGATGATTTATGACACACAGTGTCCCGAGACTACTCGGTGCTGTTCACTTGCTAGCAATAAAGTTGCCTTGTTTGGAACCAAAGTTTGCCTTTCGTCTCCTGATTTCCCACCTGTTTCATTGGCGACCCAGATGGGACAGAAGTAGAAAGGGGAATCGGATTATATTCTTCCCCTCCCCCACTGCGGTCGAGTCGGGTTATCGATCCCCACCCGAGAAGGTGGTGAGTGGCCACCGCTGATTTCAGCGTCCATCTCCCGGAGGAGGGTCGATCAACTCCGCCCGACTGTAAAGGGGGCTGTGTGGTTCCGGCAAGGCACCTTTTCTATTTCAGAAAGAAGCGTACGACGGCGCGGCCTGCGACCCCGGCGGACAGGCGAGTATACTCTACGTAGTGACCGGCCCAGTAAGGACCGAAGAAGAGGCGTGATCACCCTCTTTTAGCCAGTGACTAATACGGACTATTGGTATCCGACTAGGTCCCGAAACTCACTAGGCTCCGACGACGAAACCGAGCGGCGAACGGGAGGGTTTCTTGTGGCGTATGAAAGTGTGTGAATGGGCTTGCAGTTCCAGGCCGGGCGACCGCGTCCTGGTCAGGCCGAGTGTTGACCCTTCTGTGTCTGGTGGAACGAGACCCCTTACTCCTCCACCGTCCCTCTCCCCTTTTGTCCGTCACCTGTCCTTTGGCACTCAGGTTAGGATGGGCGGGGGTGGGTCTTCACCGTTAGATTTAATGACGGAACACTTTAGCGAAGTGTTCGACCTAGATAAATGTAGCAGGGCCGGGATGATACAGAGATGTCAATTTATGTGGCCGGGGCTAGGTATTGCGGGATGGCCCCCAGAAGGGTCATTCGAGTATGCAAAAGTGGCGGCGGTCATGAATATTGTTATAATTGAGGGAAACCCAGGCTGTCCCGAGGACATTCCATACATAGAAGCGTGGTTGGATGTAGTCCGGGATCCGCCGGCTTGGGCCCAACGGAAGGTAGAAAAGGCCGCCCTCATGTTGGTAAAGCAGAGAAAAGGCCGGAAAACTAAACTTAGAACCCTGCCGACCCATGCCTTCGCTCTCCAAAGCTCGGCAACCGCTGCCGTCCCGAAGGCCGCAGGGACCGCCCCCATACGGCCTACCGCCCCTAGCACTGAAGCCACTGAGACCACGCCCCCTGCTACCATAGTCAAGGCAGGAACCACGCCCAGTAATACCAACACACCTTCTAGAAAGAAACCCCCGAAGAAAACCGCAGGGAAAGTTCAGGGTTCGCCCGAGAAGAAGACTCCAAAAGCCCCGATACTTGCTACGGCGGAAGCATACGAAGACGACATTGCGCCGCCGCCATATGCCCCTATATACCCTGACCTTACGGGCCTGGCAGAAGGCCCCGCTGACGCCGAAACTTCCGGGTCAGAGTCAGATGCCGGGGAGACGTCCCACCCAGCCTCACCTGAGTCACCTGGCCCCGCAACCACACGGAAGAGTAAACGGGTTGTGAAGAACATTACTCGGTTCCCCCAATCGAGTCCGCATCAGGCCCTCCCGTCCGGCCGAAGAGGGGGAACCTCCCACTTATTCCCAGTTCGACAGTCTACCACCTATATCCCTAACCCGGCGGAAGGGGGGGGCCAGCCCATTGAATCAACAGTTTATAGCCACGTTCCCTTCTCAAGTGCCGATTTGTATAACTGGAAATTCCATGGGCCGTCCTACGACCAGCAACCCGAGCAGTTGGTAGAGCTGGTGGAAGGCATTATATACAGTTATAATCCGACTTGGGCAGACCTTAGGCAGTTGAGCGCCCACATCCTGACCACTGAAGAACGCCGCCTTTTACAACAGAATATGGAGCAAGCCATCCGGGATGCTAATCCGGCCCATGCCAACTTACAGAACCTAATAGAAACGGAGGCGCCCATCGCTGCCCCCACGTGGGACTACCGAACCGCTGAAGGCCAAACCTTTATCCGCCGATACCAGCAGGCGTACCTGGCCGCCTTAAAGAAGGGAAAGCAGAAGGTTACCAACATGGGGAAAATCCACAGTGTGGTCCAACAGAAGGACGAGAGTCCAGGGGACTTCCTTGAACGACTTATGGAAGCATTCAGGAGGCACAGCCCGATAAATCCCGAAGACCCTAAGAACCTCCCAACCGTGGTTATGAGTTTTGTTAGCCAGTCAGCACCGGATATACGAAGAAAGCTACAGAGAACGGAGGGGTTCGAAGGGATGAGCCTCAGCCAACTGAAAGCTATAGCTGATCGCGTATTCGGATATCGCGACCAGGAGGAGAAGGTGGAGGCCCGAAAGGAATCGACCAGGCGGATGCGGGAGAAGGCAGATGTGTTGGCCACGGTGCTGGAAGAACGAATGAGGTCTAGACCAAGAGGGAGGGGCAGGAGAACAAGAGGAACGCGGTCCCCCATAGGGCGTAACCAGTGTGCAAATTGCCGACAAGAAGGACACTGGTGGGCTGATTGTCCAGAGGAGATACGGGACAGCCCGAGAGAAGAGGAATCATGGGACCGGCAGAGAGAGGAGGAGACAGGCGACCGTACGGGGGCCCCCAGGCGAGGCCGGGGAAGGGGCCGAAGAGAGAGAGGACGGGATGACCGGAGGGAATGGCAGATGGCTGTGGACGCTACCCGAGACAGCACAGCATGAAGAAACCGGGAGGGCAGAGTCCCCACTGACCCTCTGGTGGAAATTCGGGTGGGGACGGAATCTATGAAGGCCTTACTAGACACGGGGGCCCAGCGATCTGTTATCACCACCGCCATAGCCCCAGCCACGAAAGAAACTATACCAATTGTGGGAGCCTCCGGGAAATCCCTTGCGGCCCCCCTCCTCAAAGAGCGCCAAGTCCAGATCGGAGGGACGATGGTGTCCCATCAGTTCATACACATCCCTGGATGCCCAGTCCCCTTAATTGGTCGAGACCTACTCTGTAAGCTCCAGGCCACCTTGAAGTTCAAGACCACGGGTGAGGTGGAAGCTCGCTTTGAAGATCGG
>NW_021963896.1:0-50108 GCF_901765095.1 Microcaecilia unicolor
GACAGCAGTGGCCTACATAAATCGACAAGGTGGCACTCAGTGCAGAGCTCTAGCCGCGCAGGCCGAACAAATTTGCCACTGGGCCGAGCTGCATCTACAGTTTCTGTCGGCAGCTCACGTTGCAGGTCAGAGCAACGTGCAAGCCGATTATCTAAGCAGGCATCAGATCGATCCAGCGGAGTGGGAACTTACAGACAAGTATTCCTGCAGATATGTGCCGAGTGGGGCAAGCCCGTGATGGATATAATGGCGACAAGCATCAATGCCAAAGTCCCTTGCTTTTTCAGCAGACGGAAAGATCCTCGCTCGGCGGGGTTGGAGGCCTTGGCTCAACCCTGGCCTCCGGGCCTACTGTATGTGCTCCCTCCGTGGCCCTTGATAGGGCGAGTGCTCCTGCGGATTCGGCTGCATCCAGGAGAAGTGATTCTCGTCGCCCCGGATTGGCCCAGGAGGCCTTGGTATGCAGACCTCCGACAGATGCTCGTAGAGGATCTCCTTCAGTTACTTCTGGTTCCCAACCTGTTGTCACAGGGTCCGGTGACCATGGAGGACGCCGGCCAATTTGGTCTTATGGCCTGGCGATTGAGAGGGCGCAATTGAGAGACGAAGGCTATTCCATAAAGTAATTACCACTCTCCTGCAAGCCCGCAAGCGTTCCACTTCCGTGGCTTATGCCAGGATTTGGCGCCAGTTTGAAGTCTAGTGTGCTTCCAAAGAGATCACACCCCTGCGGGCTCCTGTCTCGCCGATTCTGGACTTTTTGCAGGATGGTGAACAAAAAGGCTTGGCCTATAATTCCCTGCGGGTGCAAGTGGCAGCGTTGGCCTCCCTGCATGGCAAGGTTGAAGGCGTGTCTTTAGCTGCTCATCCAGATGTGGCACTGTTTCTTAGAGGGGTGCTTCGGCTCTGTCCTCCCGTGCGTGCACCTTGTCCATCTTGGAACCTGGGGCTAGTGCTGAAAGCCCTTCAGGGTGCTCCCTTTGAACCGCTTCGGCGTGCTTCAGAGACACTGAAGGCCATCTTTTTAGTGGCCATTACTTCGGCGAGACGGGTGTCAGAGCTCCAGGTGCTGTCCTGTAGAGACCCTTTTCTGCAATTTTCAGAGTCCGGGGTCACGGTTCGGACCGTGCCTTCCTTCTTGCCTAAGGTGGTTTCAGCGTTTCACCTAAACCAACCTATTTTATTGCCCTCTTTTGTGAAGGAGGAGTTTCCAGAATCTTTTGGGCAATTGCACCTGTTGGACGTGCACAGGACTCTGCTGCAGTATCTGTGAGTTACTAACTCTTTCAGGACTCTGATCATCTGTTGTTTTGCTATCAGGCCCTCGCAGAGGGTCTCCAGCGTCTAAAGCCACTATTGCCCGCTGACTCAAAGAATCTATTTTTTCAGCTTATTTGCTTGCCGGCCGGCCTCCGCCTGATGCCTTTAAGGCGCATTCCACTAGAGGAATTTCCTCTTCTTGGGTTGAAACTGGAGCACTCTCTCTTCAAGAGATTTGTAGCAGCAGCAACATGGGCTTCTAAGCTCTTTTGCTCGACATTACAGGCTGGATGTGGCTGCCAGGAGGGACGCACATTTTGGAGCGCAAGTGCTGGCGCGTGGTGTGGCTTGTTCCCACCCTATCTAGGGATTGCTTTGATACACCATGTGTAATGGCTGCATCTGCTTGATGACAAGGAAGGGAAAATTAGGTTCTTACCGTGATAATTTTCTTTCCTTTAGTCATAGCAAATGCAGCCATGATCCCTCCCTGTCTGATTGCTATCTGCTGTAAATCTATTTCAGGTTCTGTTCATGTGTCCTGGAGATTCCGTCCTTGGGAGAAAGTCGGAAAACAGTCTTCAGGATTCTTGTTCAATTAAAGAAGGATGACTTAATTCCCTCCAGTTTCATGTTTTAGAAGATGAGTTTATTCCCTCCGGGAGGATGAGTTTATTCCCTCCAGTTATGTCTCAGTGGAGGATGAGTTTATGCCCTCCGGGAGGATGTTTCATTCCATCCATTCTGAGTTAATGCCCTTTGTTGTAGGGCCATCGTTCGCTGTGAGGAAAGCTCATGTTATTCCCATTGCGGTTTGCCATACTGCTTTGGAAGCTTCAAATACTGAAGAGAGGCAGTGGAGCAAGCTGGTATGAGGCACTGAAAAAAGTGTGCTCTCTATCTCCCTCTGCTGGTTGATGGACAAACCCATGTGTAATGGCTGCATCTGCTATGACTAAAGGAAAGAAAATTGTCACAGTAAGAACCTAATTTTCCCTTCTTTCACCTTAGTCTGTTTCACTTCATTTACCTACTAGCTTTTAGCATTGCTCCCTCTGTCTCTCACTTAATATCCGTTTATTTGTTATTATTTATTTGTAGCATTTATACCCCGCTCTTTCCCGCTCGATAGCAGGTTCAGTGTTGCTTACAATGAATGGGTACAAGGTATTACAGAGATAACACAATGTATGGTTACAAAGTTTTATAGAGATGATAAGTTGTATAGAGGATGATAAGGTAAGAAATGTGGGGGGAAGGATTGAGGTATGGTTAATGTTAGTGGTGTGATTTAGGTTCGTAAGTTAAGTTGGGTCATTCGGATAGGCTCGCTTGAAGAGGTATGTTTTCAGCAGTTTTCGGAAGGGTAGAAGTTCGTTGGTTGCTCGGATGTATCTTGGTATGGCTTTCCAGAGTTGACTACCTATCACGGAGAAGTTGGAAGCGTAGTAGGTTTTGTATTTGAGGCCTTTGCAATTGGGAAGGGGAGATTGAGATATGTTCGAGAGGATTTGGACCCATTCCTGTCTGGGAGGTCAATTAGTTTGGTCATGTAGCTTGGGCATTCTCCGTGGAGGATCTTGTAGATCAGTGTGTACTTTGAAGTTTATTCGCTCTTTGATAGGGAGCCAATGTAGTTTTTCGCGGAGTGGTGTTGAACTTTCAAATCGTGATTTACCAAAAATGAGTCTGGCTGCCGTGTTTTGGGTGGTTTGGAGTTTTTTCAGGATTTGGGCTGTGCAACCAATGAGGATGCTGTTACAGTAATCGGCGTGGTGAGTACTGTGGATTGTACCAAATTGCGTAAAGTTTTTTTTGGGGAGGAATGGTTTTACTCTTTTTCAATACCCATATCATGTTGAACATCTTCGTTATTGCTTTTGTGTGAGTTTCTAGAGTTAGATGGTTGTCCAACGTTACTCCTAGGATTTTTAGATTGTCGGATATTGGGATTGTAACGTCGGGAGTGATTAGAGTGGTTGGGGGTAGAGTGGAGTGTTTTCATGAGAGGATTAAGCATTGAGTTTTTTCTTTATTCAATTTCATTTTGAAGGCATTGGCCCAGGAGGCTAATATGTTCATGCCAGTGATTATTTTTTCAGAGATTTCTGCAAGGTTGGATTTGAAAGGGATAAATATGGTAACGTCATCTGCATAGATGAAGGGATTTAGACCAGCTTTGGATAGGGATTTGGCCAGAGGAATCATCATAAGATTGAAGAGGATCGGGGATAAAGGTGATCCTTGGAGGACTCCGCATTGTGAGGACCACGGCGGATGATATAGATGAGGTTGATTTGACTTGATAGGTTCTGGTGGTGATGAAACTTTTTATCCATTTAATGATGTTTCTGCCGATCCCTAGTTTGTCCAGTAGTTTTGTAAGAATATCGTGGTTTACCATGTCAAATGCGCTGGATAGGTCGAATTGCAGAAGTATGTTTTTCACAAATGAAATTTCTTGTTTGAACTTGGATATTAGGGTGAGTAGTACTGTTTCAGTGCTGTGTGCAGGATGAAAACCTGATTGTGACTCATGTAGTATATGAGACATTTATCTGATTGGTTTCGTAACACCCACTATTTTTCCTGCTCCACAGCAGAAACCAAGCTTTTGGGGAAAAACTCACTTTTCATACTGGCTACATGCGCCCTCAATAGATATGACACAACTGGGACCACTGAAGTGTGTTTTGGGCCTGCTGCGTACCACCTGGAAGTGGCTTGGTCGGTTAAAACTGCTGGATTCCTCGGTTTCGGTGCTTTTGCCGCTTCAGGGAAATCTGGCATTCCTGGCGGGGAGCTCTTCTCTCCCTTTCCGGAGGTGGGCTGCGGCGGGAATTAAATCCTTATTCCATGTGGTAACTGAACAGGGGGATTTGAAACCATTTGAGGCCTTGAAAGAGGAGTACGGACTGAATGTGAATGATTGGGTTGCATATGTACAATTGAAGCATTATGTAAGTTCGCTGTCCTTAGCATCCCTAACTGTTGACTCCTGAGAAAGACTCAATGAACTATTGGGATTAGATGCGCAGTTGAGAGTGCCGTTGAGCTATTTCCATCACCATCTGATAGAGGCATTTGAACCTCTGGATCATCTAGCGGTGACCCGGGCTGGAATATGGAGCTACAGCTGAACCTTCAGCCGGAACATATAAGCATATGCCTCAAATTGCTGTTATGCAACTACGGACAACGCGGCCTGGTGGGAACTGCAGTATAAATTTTGCTTCGCTTGCACATTTCTCCTTATAGAGCATATAGAGCAACACTTTGGAAATCGGACTCTTGTCCAAAGTGCGGAAGCACCAATGCACACCTAGGACACATGTATTGGGGTTGTCCTCGAGTTAAAATGTTTTGGCCTGAATTAAACAGACATGTCTCACTGCTCTGGAGCACGATGTGGAAATCTTCTCCGAGGCAACTGTTTGACTTATTTGGAATACAAAGGCCGGCTCCACAGAATTTAAAATTTTTTTAAACGTACAATGGTTATGGCAAAGCAAGTCATCTTGCAGCTGTGGTTGGTGGCGGATCGCCCGACCATATCCCCATGATTCAAGCCTGCGTGCTTGAGAAGACAGGAATCTCGGATTTGGCCTCCAAAGAGGCGAACAATTCTGTAATATCTGGTCTCCTTTTTGGGACTCTCTCACTCCAGTAGCACGAAAACAAGATATTGAACTGTTAATACAGATTGACTACTAGACGATACGGGAAAGGTGGGGGGGGGGGGGGGGGGGAAGGCATGGGAGGGGGGAGGGGAGGGGGTGTTTAGTTGGGACAAACTTTAAAATACGCAACCCAGGTGATGCCTTTTCTTTTGTGTTGTATTGTTTAAATTGATTGTAAGCTGACTTGGTTTGGATTGCAATAAATCTGATTAAAAAAAAAAAAGATGCCTGTAATTACAAAGAAGGCAGGGTCAGATTATGACTTCCAAATCAAGAGTCAAAAGCACTAGGTATTTCTCTCATGTACCCAAATTAGTAAAAACTAGAGTTGCTTAAGTACCACTGCAGTTTCACGAGACACTCAGAGGCATATTTTCAAAGCACTTGACTTACAAATTACATGGAGCCATTCTTTTCAAAGCACTTACACTTACAAAGTTACATTGTAACCTATGGAACTTTCTGAGTTGCGTGCTTGAAAATGAGCCCCTTAGTATTTTAACTTTTACCTAAATCGAGTGTGAGAGTGACATTTCTCTTGAAAAACTAGACGTTGGTGGCACCTTATTAAAGTAATAGATTTATGGAGGAATCTAATGACATGGACTGTTGTCCTCAAAAAGCTTAATGTCTCAATAAATCTGTTAGTTTTTAAAAGTACAACTACTCTGTGTGGTTTTTGCTACTACAGGCAATGGGAAAATTAGGTTCTTACCTTGGTAATTTTCTTTCCTTTAGTCATAGCAGATGAATTCATTACGAGTGGGTTGTGTCCATCAACCAGCAGGGGGATATAAAGAGCACTGAAAAACCATAGTTCCTCATGGCCAGCTAGCTCCATCTGCCTCTTCAGTATTTGAAGCTTCCAAAGCAGTGTTACACCGCAAAGCATAATAACATGAACTTTCCTCACAGCGGATGAACACCCCAAAACTGGAGCTATAAGTCAAAGGAGGGAATTGGACTCATCCTCCTGGAGGGAATGGACTCATCCTCCTGGAGGGAATGGACTCATCCTCCTGTAACTGAACAGAAATCCTGAAGACTGTTTTCCATCTTCTCCCAATGAGGGAATATCTACAGGAAAAACTGAACATAAACTTAACATGAATCACATAATGAACCACAGAGGGAGGGCTCATGGATTCATCTGCTATGACTAAAGGAAAGAAAATTACCAAGGTAAGAACCTAATTTTCCCTTCCTTGTCATTCAGCAGATGAATCCATTATGAGTGGGATGTATCAAAGCAATCCCTAGATAGGGTGGGAACAAGCCACCACCACGCGCCAGCACTTGTGCTCCAAAATGCGCGTCTCTCCTGGCAGCCACATCCAGCCTGTAATGTCGGGCAAACGAGAGCTTAGAAGCCCAAGTAGCTGCACTACATATCTCTTGAAGAGAGAGTGCTCCAGTTTCAGCCCAAGAAGAGGAAATCGCTCTTGTGGAATGTGCCTTAAAGGCTTCAGGCGGAGGCCAGCCAGATAGCAGATATGCTGAAAAGATAGCTTCTTTGAGCCCACGGGCTATAGTGGCCTTAGACACTGGAGACCCTCTGCACAGACCTGACAAAAGAACAAAAAGATGGTCAGAGGTCCTGAAGGCATTTGACATGCGCAGATATTGCAACAGAGCCCTTCGCACATCCAGAAGGTGCAACTGCCCATAGGCTTCTGGAAACTCTTCTTTAGAAAAGGAATGCAGGAAAATAGGCTGGTTTAGGTGAAACGCTGAAACCACCTTAGGCATGAAGGAAGGCACCGTACGTACCATTACTCCGGACTCAGAGAATTGCAGAAATGGGTCTCGACAGGACAGCGACTGGAGCTCAGATACCCGTCTCGCCGATGTCACGGCCACCAAAAAGACCGTATTTAAGGTCACATCCTTCTCCGAAGCTCGCCTAAGCGGCTCGAAGGGCGAACACTGAAGGGCCTTTAAAACTAACCCCAGGTTCCAGGCCAGATACGGAGCCCGCACGGAAGGACGGAGCCGAAGCACCCCTCTACGAAACCGTGTCACATTCGGGCAAGCAGCCAGAGAGAGGCCAGAGACCTTCCCTCGAAAACATGCTAAGGCTGCCACTTGAACACGCAGGGAATTATAGGCCAAGCCTTTTTGTAAACCATCCTGCAAAAAGTCAAGTATCAGCGAGACAGAAGCCCGTATGTGTGTGATCGCTTTAGAAGCACACCAAGCCTCAAATTGGCGCCAAATCCTGGCATAAGCCACGGAAGTGGAACGCTTGCGGGCCTGTAGGAGAGTGGAAATGACTTTACTGAAATATCCCTTGTCTCTTAATTGTGCCCTCTCAATAGCCATGCCATAAGACCAAAGCGGCAGGCGTCCTCCATGGTCACCGGGCCCTGTGACAACAGGTTCGGTACCAGAGGGTAACGGCAGGGGATCCTCTACCAGCATCTGCCGGAGGTCCGCATACCACGGCCTCCTGGGCCAATCCGGGGCAATGAGAACCACCTCTCCTTGGTGGAGCCGAATCCGCAGGAGTACTCACCCTATCAAGGGCCATGGAGGGAACACATACAGGAGGCCCTGAGGCCAGGGCTGAGCCAAGGCATCCAAACCCTGTCGAACGAGGATCTCTCCGTCTGCTGTAGAAGCACGGGACTTTGACATTTATGCTTGACGCCATAAGATCCATCACGTGCTTGCCCCATTTGGCACATATCTGCAGGAATACTTCGTCTGCCAGTTCCCATTCCGCTGGGTCGATTTGATTCCTGCTCAGATAATCGGCTTGCACGTTGCTCTGACCTGCAATATGAGCTGCTGACAGAAACTGCAGATGAAGCTCGGCCCAGTGGCAAATCTGTGCGGCCTGAGTGCCTCCTTGGCGATTTATGTAGGCCACCGCTGTCGTGTTGACCGCAGAACTCTGACAGCCAATCCTTCAAGGGTCAATTGAAAGGCCAGAAGTGCCTGGAAAATCGCTTTCAACTCCAAGCGATTGATTGACCACTCTGACTCCTCGGATGTCCAAAGACCCTGGGCATGCCTTCCCCGGCAATGTGCACCCCAGCCCTTCAGGCTGGCATCTGTTACCACCAGGCAACAATCGGGGAGCGCTAGTGGCATTCCTCACAGCAGCATGCTGTCTGAGAGCCACCACTCCATACTGAGCCGGGCCGCAGGGAGCCACATGAGTCTGCATTGATAATCCTGAGATATTGGAGACCACCGTTGAAGCAGGGAGCACTGCAGAGGTCTCGGGTGCGCTCTCGCCCAAGGTACCACTTCCAAAGTGGCCGTCATCGACCCCAACAGCTGGACAATGTCCCAAGCTTGCGGGCGAGGCATCCTCAGGAGCAGACGGACCTGGTTCTGAAGCTTGCACCGCCTTTGCTCGGGTAGGAAGACCATCCCCGAGGCTGTGTCGAACCGGACCCCCAAATATTCTAGAGATTGAGAGGGGGTCAGATGACTTTTGGCTATATTGACGACCCAGCCCAGAGACTGCAGTAGTGAGACCACTCTGGCTGTAACTTGATGACTCTCTTCTGCAGAGTCTGCTCTGATGAGCCAGGCATCTAGGTACAGGTGAACCCGGATACCCTCTCGCCTGAGAAAAGCAGCTACTACCACCATTACCTTCTAAAAAGTTCAGGGAGCTGTGGCGAGACAAAAAGGCAAGGCCCAAAACTGGAAATGTTTTCCCATCACCGCAAAACGAAGAAACCTCTGGTGCGGGGGCCAAATTGTTATGTGCAAGTAAGCTTCTTTCAGGTCCAGAGACGTGAGAAACTCTCCTGGCTGTACCGCTGCTATGACGGAGCGCAGGGTTTCCATGTGAAAATGCCGCATGTTCAGAGACTTGTTGACTTTAAGTCTAGGATAGGCCGAAAAGACCCTCCTTTTCGCGGCACCACGAAGTAAATGGAGTAACGGCCAGAGCCGCATTCGGCGGGAGGCACGGGGGAAACCGCCCCAATGTGAATCAAGCCTTGCAAGGTCTCCTCTACCGCCGCCCATTTGGCAGCAGAACTGCATCGGGACTCCACAAACACGTCTCTTATCGGGGCATTGAATTCTATTCTGTAGCCTTCTCTGATTAGGTCCAAGACCCATTGATCTAAGGTAATCTTGGCCCACTCCTCGAGAGAGAGGGAAAGTCGTCCTCCTATCACAGGAATAGAGGAGGGGGCCCGCGCACCATCATTGAGAGGGTCGCCCATGAACTCCAGGTCTTGAGCCTGCTGCTGCGGAACGTTTGTCGAAGCGAAAGGAGTTCCTCTGCTGAAAACGAGCACGTGAAGTGAACCCAGCAGAACGCCCCGGGCGGTACCTTCTAGCTTCTCGAAAGCGAGGTCTGGAAAAGGAGGGAACCGCCTGACCCTTGGAAGAAGGCCGAGGCCTATCCTCAGGTGAGCGCTGGGGTTTGCATTCCCCAGGCCTTTCACAATTTTCTCCAACTCCTCACCAAACAGGAGAAGGCCTTGAAAGGGCAACTTCACCAACCTTTGCTTAGAGGCCATGTCAGCTGCCCAATGCCGTAGCCACAGAAGACGGCAAGCCGCCACCGCTACAGCCATCTGTTTAGCCGAAGCTCTGACCAGATCATAAAGGGCGCCAGCCAAAAATGACAAGGCTGACTTCATCCGCGGTGCCACCTCCGTAAGGGGCTCCGCTCCATCTCCGGGCTGTTGCACTGCCTGTTGTAACCAAGCGAGGCAGGCTCGGGCAGCGTAGCAGCTGCATGCAGACGCCTGTAAGGATAGGCCTGAAATTTCAAAGGACCGTTTCATAGCTGCCTCCAGGTGACAGTCCTGCATGTCCTTCAGGGCAACTCCTCCTTCCACTGGGAGCGTAGTTTTCTTTGTCACAGCCGTGACTAGGGCATCTACTTTAGGCACTGCTAGGCGCGCCAAATGCTCCTCACTTAGAGGGTATAATTGCCCCATAACCCTGGCGACTTTCAAAGGCCCCTCGGGATCAGCCCATTGAGCCGTGATAAGCTCTTGGATGGAGTCATGCAAAGGAAAGGCTCGAGCAGGCTTCTTAGTACTTGCCATCCTCGGATTACCGAAGGAGGTCTCAGTACTCCCAAGGTCTTCTATAGAGAGGACCTGCAAGGCATCAGTAATAAGCGCTGCAGCTCATTGCGGTGGAAAATCCTCACCGCGGAAGGATCATCTGGATCCAGTGGCAATCCTGCATCTTCTTCTTACTCTCCAGACCACGAAGGCCTGTCAGACCCCTCAGAGTCCTCACATCCCGACCACGGGGGGAAGGGGGTGCGCCACTCTCTGAAGGGGAATCCACCCTTCTGCGCTTGTCTTGCGGCCATCTGTCAGGGGAAAACGCGCCTGACGGTAAACCAAGGCTAGACTCTACTGGAGGGGATACAGAAAGCAGGGCCGCAGAGGATCCCTGCAGAAGAGCTCTCTTTAACATGTATGCATTATGCAGCAATAAAACAAATTCAGGGGAAAATGGCTCACGCTGGCCTCCCGGTTCCAGTCCGGGGGAAACAGCTCTTTTATTAGCCTCTACACGATGCGCCCCTCCAGGCTCAAACCCCTCTGCCGCAGCGGGGGTCACGCCATTCTGTTCCAAAATGGCACCCGCTGCCAGCTCCACGGAGCGGGAAGGAACATCGCTCGCCATGCTTGGGCCGGCTCTACCATCTGAAAAGCATGCCTTATAGAGCCCCGCTGCAGATTTGCACTTTCCACAAACGGAACAGTGCTTTACTTTCTCAGCAGCCATCGCCGAAAGTGGCGGAAATTCAAAATGGTGGGTTCGCACCAAAATCATCCCGAACACGGGCCCTCCCCGGAGGACCTACAAAATGCTCTTAACTCACCAGACCGAATCTCCGAGCTCCGGTCACGCTGCACAATCAGAAGAAAACCTCTTTTCTAGGATCGCAGCGCCAAAGCGTGACGCGACTTTTTTGTTTGTTTGTTTTAACGCTGTGAGGAAAGTTTGAGGCAACAGCGAAAGAGGCAAATTTCCAACTCCAGAGGATAAGTAGCGTGGGAAAGGCATGGAAAGGGTGAACCTATGTGCCTGCATCCACAGCGTGGGTAAAGACAGGGACAGGGCTTGCCTATTTGTCTACTTCCACATCAGGGGCCAGGTAAGGCAGGGAAAGGGCTAACCTATTTGCCTTTAAAGTGGGCACCATCAGCCACAACACCCCTACTACAACTGGCAAAAGCACAGGAGCCACCCCAGGCAGATTTTCTGAAGGAGCTTGAACAAGCTGCAACCACCCTGCTGGGGAGATAGAAAATACTGAAGAGGCAGATGCAGCTAGCTGGCCATGAGGCACTATGGTTTTTCAGTGCTCTCTATCTCCCCCTGCTGGTTGATGGACACAACCCACTCGAAATGGTTTCATCTGCTTGATGACTAGGAATCTGGAGCTATCAAAATTACTAGACCTCTGTGCATCTCAATTCTTTGGATTAGACAACCCAGAAGAGGCCACGGAGGGAAGGCATACAGAAGACCCTTTGGCCAGGACTACAGAAGAGCATCCACTCCACTCCACTCGCCTTGGGATCTCTCCAGCGGCTGAAGTACTGAGGCACATTTGCGTTTAGATTTGAGGCCAAGAGACCCATGACCGGAAGTCCCCAACAATCCACAACTACCTGAAATGCTTCCTTCCCAAGAGCCCACTCTTCCGAGTCTAGCTTGTGTTGGCTGAGAAAGTCCACCTGAACATTCGACACCCCCACTACATGGGACGTCAAAATAGCAATCAGATGACTTTCCGCCCAACTCATGAGCTGCGCTGCTGCCTGCTCCAGGAGACGACTCCTTGTTCTCCCTTGACGATCGACATACACTACCACTGTAGCACTTTCCGACAGAATGCACACTGAGTGTCCTACGATGGGATGGCGGAACACTTCCAATGCTAACCGAATTGACCTGGTTTCCAAGAGACTGATCGAGGCGGCCTCCTGTCAAGACCAGAGATCCTGAGCATGACGACATTGAGCTCTCCAACCTCTGAGACTGGCATCCATTGTGACCGCTGTCCACTGCGGTGGGTCCAGAGGCATTCCCTTAGACAGACTGGACAGCTGTAGCCACCATCACAGAATACTACGTTCCCGAGCTCTCGGAGGCAATTTCACTAGAAGGGAATTCTTCTGCGAGAACATCTCAATAAAAGACTTTTGCAGAGGCCTCATGTGGGCACAGGCCCACAGGACAACCTCTATCGTTGCTGCCATAGAGCCCAACATCTGCAGATAATCCCTTGAACAGGGAACCAACCTGCACAGGAATACCTGAATCTGGGACTGCACTTTGCGGATCCTGCTCCGAGAGACAAACGACCCTCAGCTGTGTCGAATGAAACTCCTAGGTAGTCAAGGGACTGAGACGGGACTAGGCACCTCTTGAGAAAATTGACAACCCAACCTAGGAATTGAAGAAAATTAACTACTCGCTCCATGACTTGGAGGCTCTCTTCAAAAGACTTTGCCCTGATTAGCCAGTCGTCCAGGTAGGGATGCACTAAGATACCTTCCTTCTGAAGAGCCGCAGCCACCCCCACCATTACCTTGGTGAAAGTGCGATGAGCTGCAGCGAGACCGAAAGGAAGAGCATGAAATTGGTAATGCCTCCCCAGCACCGCGAAGTGAAGATAATGCTGATGAAGAGGCCAAATAGGAATATGCAGGTAAGTCTCCATCAAATCCAGTGTGGTCAAAAATTCCCCTGATTTGACCTCCACTATGACAGACCGAAGGGATTGACTGACCGCCTTGAGATCCAAAATGGGACAAATATCCCTTTTTCGGAATGACAAAGTAAATGAAGTAACGACCCTGACTGACCTCTGCTGAGGGATCAGGGCACACAGTGTGTAAAGCGAGAAGCCTCTTTAGCATATCCCGAATGGTGCCCGCCTTTAGCCTGGACCAACATGGAGATTCCAAAAAGGCATCAGGAAGATGCCACGCAAACTCTGAGTACCCGTCTTGTGTAACATCTAGTACCCATTGATCTGAGGTAATCTGGGCCCACCTCTGATAAAACTGTGTTAACTGAGCTCCCACAGGAATCAGAGGTTAGACCTGAAAACCTTCATTGGCAGGGCAGGAAGGAAGCTCCTGAGTCTCTACCCCCTCTCTGAGCACCCTGAAAGAACAGAGATCTCTGCGCCAGAGACACTCTCCCTGGTCTATCGCAGAAAATCATGGCCACACCCCCTAACAGGTAGAATAAAACAACTCACTACTCTGGGTCTATCCTTAGGGAGCAGAGGCACCTTTGCTTCTCCTAAACTGCGAACCAACTTATGCCAGTCTCGCCAAAAGAAGAGCACCCCTGAAGGGAAACTTGTTTAATTTAGACTTGGAAGCCGAGTCCTCGGCCCACCACTGTAGCCATAGCGAGCGACTAGCTGCTACACTCAAACCACAGACTTCGATGAAGCCCTAAGCAGGTCATATAAGGAGTCAGCCAGACCCCATCTCCAGTTTTGCTACTTCAGTATCTATGAAGGCCAAATCATCCGAAGCTCTATCCATAATGTGCTCTGACCAACAGAATAGAGAATGACACGGGAGCGGGTAATCACGGTAAACTGCAGTAATCCGCAGTAAAACCGCAGGAATGGGGAAAATTTTCAAAGTTTTACCACGAGTGCAAAAAGAGGTTATTTCCCCACCCCGCAGGAGCAGTAATAACCCCTGCACCTGTGGTACAACAGACACTTACTCATGGGTGTAGTTTGGGGGGCGAGGGGGCATTGCTCCCCCCCCCCAAACGCAAGGCTGGTGCAACGCTGCAGGCAGCTCTTCCCGCCCTCAGCTCCAGACAGGTTTCCTCTTCGTTGCTTCCTGCCCCCCGTGCATGTTTAAACCTTTTATTTTCCTCGCAGCGACGGCAGTGAAGCACACAACACAGTGGGCTCGCCTCCAGCCTTTCCCTTCCCTCAGTGTCCCGCCTTCTTGCGATGATGTATTTCTTGTTCCCATGAGGGCAGGACACTGTGTGAGGGAAGGGAAAGGCTGGAGGCGAGCCTGCTGTGTTGTGTGCTTCACTGCCATCACTGCGAGGAAAATAAAAGGTTTAAACGCGCGGGTGGGGGGCAGGAAGGAACGGAGAGGAAGTCTGTTGGGGAGCGGAGGGAGGGCAGGGAAAATTGCTGGACATGGATGGGAGGGGAGGGGGAGAGAAGAGATCGCTGGACATAGAGAGGAGGGGAGGGCAGGGGAGAGGAGAATTGCTGAACATGGATGGATGGGGAGGGTAGGGGAGAGAGGACAATTGCTGGACATGGACAGATGGAGGGGGCAGGGGAGAGGGCAAATTTGCTGGATATGGGTGGGTGGATGGAGGAGAGAGCAGGAGAGAATGGAGAGTTGTTGGACATGGATGGAAGAGGGGAGGAGGGCAGGGGAGAGAGAAGAATTGCTGGACCTCAATGGATGGAGAGGGCAGGGGAGAGATGCTGGACATGGATGGATGGAGGGGGCAGGGGAGAGAGGAAAATTGCTGGATATGGATGGATGGAGGAGAGGGCGAGGAGAACGGACAGTTGCTGGACATGGATGGATGGAGGGGAGGGCAGGGGAGAGAGGAGAATTGCTGAACATGGATGGAGGGGGCAGGGAAGAGAGAGCAAATTTACTAGATATGGGTGGATGGAGGAGAGGGTAGGGAAGAATGGAGAGTCGCTGGAGGTGGATGAATGGAGGGGAGGTAAGTCAGGAAGGAGATGCACATGGATGGAAGGGAGGGAAGAGAGGAGAAATGCTGGACATGGATGGAGGGCACGGAAGAGAGGAGAAATGTTCGACAAGGATGGAGGGAAGGAAAGCAACACCAGACTTTGTGGAGGGGGAGAGGGAGGGAAGTAACACTAGACCTTGGAGGGAAGGAAGAAGGGAGGGAGGGAGAGTGACACGACCTTGCAAGGGGGAAGAGGAAGGAAGGGCATGGGATATAGGGCCTTGGAAGCAAGGGAAAGAAAGAGAGAAACGGGTGGAGCTGGGGACTGATAGGGTGAGGAGATCCAATGGAGGGTAGATGAGGGCTAATAGGATGGGAATATGGGCTAAAGGAAGTGGGCGAAAAAAGATAGGGGTTTAGGAGAACCTACTATACAAAACAAATCACAATCACAGGAACAGACATAAAAAAACAATACCAAATTATAAAGAACCTTCTCAACACGAATCCAGTAACAACGTCACCCTCAAACTGTCCATCCGCAGACCAACTGGCCAAATATTTCAATGACAAAATCATTAATCTATGCAACAAAATTCCCAATGACGACGCAAACATTGTTACCTTCCTTGATGAGCTGGACCCCGACTCAGAAGAGATCCCGGCAGAACGCTCCTGGACTAACTTCCCCCTCAGCACCAAGGAAATTTCCAAAGCACTATCCAAACTCTCCAAATCTCACTGCCAGCTGGACCCATGCCCCAATTATCTAATGAAAAATGCCCCAGATTGATTCATTACAGACCTCACCACCCACCTAAATTTCCTACTTCAACAAGGCTCCTTCCCCTCCGAACACGGCAACATTCTACTTACACCAATACCAAAATCCCCCCAAAACAGTGAAAGACATCATTAATTATCGACCTGTGGCCTCCACCCCCTCTTCTAACCAAACTAATGGAAAATAGAGTGACCTCCCAACTCAACGAATTCATACAAAAATACTGCTAGCCATAGAAAAAAGTCTGAGATCCAAAAGTCCCAATCTCCCCTTCACTCGAGGCATCATTACTTTGGAGAGTGGCAAGCTCTTCCCCCGCCATATGAAATAGTTTAGTTTTTTCCGCAGCCACTTTCCCTCCTTAGGTCGCAGTAAGAGGGGAAGCATCTGCAGCACATAGGTCCATTTGGGAAACAAGACCATGTTATAAAGAGCTATGCGACCCAATAGGGTAATAGGGAGTGCCTGCCATCTCTGCAGAAGTTTCGTAGTCTGCTGTTTTAAAGGTACAATATTTTGTGTATATAACACCGACAGGTCTGTGGGGATATAAACCCCCAAATACTTAATTCGGGATTGCTCCCACTGGAAGGGGAACTGGCCCGCACACCCCACCCGTATCTCAGCTTGTAGTGGAAGAGCCACAGATTTTGAAATTGAGGGAGAAATCTGTAAGAAAACTAAATTCATCTAAGGTCGCCAACATATGCTGCACCGATTTCTCAGGTCGTGTCAGAGTCAAGAGGATATCGTCATCAAATGCTAGCACCTTAACCTCCTGTGCCGGCATGGTGATCCCCACAATATCTGGGTCTTTCATGAGTGTGCGGAGCAGAGGCTCTAGGTACAGTAAAAACAACAGTGGGGAGAGTGGGCAGCCCTGTCTTGTCCCTCTCTGCAACCGGAACACTGCGGACTCAGTCCCGTTTGTCACTATGCGTGCTGAGGGGCTGGCATACAAAGCCGCTACCGCTTCCATAAACCAGCCCCCCAGCCCTACCCAATGTAACACTTAAAAAAGGTAGTTCCATTGCACCTTGTCGAATGCTTTTTCGGCATCCAAACTCAACGATAACAACTGTTCTTTAATGTTGTGACTGTGTGCCATGGACAAGAGGACTTTACGCACATTGACCGTCGCCTGGCGACCTCGAATGAAGCCTATCTGGTGCTCGCCAATTAAGGACGGCAGATGTTGTGCCAATCTTTCAGCCAATACTCTTGCCAAAAGCTTAATATCAACATTGAGCAATGAGATTGGCCTGTAAGATTCTACCTGATCCTGAGGTTTGCCAGCTTTGGGATGAGGGTGATTAAGGCTTCGTTTTCTCCCGGGGAGAAGAAACCGCGGTCCACCACTGCGTCATAGTATGAAACAAGGGGCCCCACGATTTCCCGGCCCAATATTTTATAATACTCGCCAGAGAACCCATCCGGACCAGGGGCTGACCGAAGTGGAAGGGATTTTTATAGCTTTTGAAGTTCCTGCGCTCTAATAGGTAAAGACAACTGCTCTTTACTCGTTGTTCCAAGTGCGGCATACCTGCATCCTCTAAGTAATCATCTATAAAAGAGGATTGGGATTCTCCGCTATGGGAATAAATTCCCTGGAAATAGTCTTTGAAGACCTTTGCTATCTCTGCAGGCTGCGAGATGCGGGACCCAGCGGTTGAAGTAATATGAGAAATATAATTTCGCGAGGTTTTTGCTCTCGCTACCTGCGCCAGCAATCTTCCCACCTTATTGCCAAATCTCTGAAAGTTTAGTTGCCTGGCAAACAATAGCCCCTTATATTTCTCATGAATCATGGAATTTAACGCCGCCAAGGTAGTTGCCACCTTCTCTTGGTTTTCTCTAGATGGGTTAATTATGTGTTGCCTCTTTGCAGTCTTATAAGCTAACTCTAACCGCATGATGCCTGCCGCCAGCCGCTTGGCTCGTGCACTCATAAATGCGATAATCTCACCGCGGAATACCGCTTGGAAGCTTCCCAAAACAAGGCTGGTGACGTGCAAGAGGGCTCATTGGTCTCTACATAAAACTGCCATCGGGTTCTAATATGCTCTATGAATTGTAGGTCTTGCTACAAGTGCGAAGGGAATCGCCAGGGACCCGCCACAGGCCCTCCAATGCCGACGGTCAATTCTATCCCAATCAGAGAGTGGTTGGAAATCTCCGTGGGGCCAATGAAATACCTTGTGTGTTCTGAAAAACCAGGAGCGTGCCAATAAAATATAATCGATACGGGACCATGATTGATGGACCCTGGACTGGTGGGTATAGTCCCGCGTCGCAGGGTGCAACAATCGCCAGGGGTCGACCAACCGCAGAGAATTACACAAAGCCGGCAGTCCTCTCCCTCCCCCCACCGCTGCCACTGCACTAGGTGAAGATCTGTCCAATGCAGGGTCCATTACTTGGTTGAAATCTCCTGCCCACACCCATGGGCGTCTGTGTGTTGTAAGCCCAATGCCACCAATTGCTGAAAAAAGGATTGGGAGTATGTATTGGGCCCATATACCGTACATAGATAAAATTTTGTTCCCTGATAATTTACATAAAGCAATACCACTCGCCCATCGGAGTCCTTATACACAAGCTTGGTTTGACAGGACACACCCTTTTTATGAGAACAGCCACCCCATTCCTACGGTTCCCAGAAGAAGAGTAATGACATTCCCCCACCCACCTTTGGCACAATTTCGCGTGCTCACTATCCGAGAGCTTTGTCTCTTGAAGACAAGCAGTGGTAGCTCCATGCGCCCTCAACTGTGACAAGATCTTATAGCGCCTGATTGGCGACGTTATCCCTGCCACATTCCAAGACAATAGTTTATGTTTAATGTGTTTATTAAAAGACAAAATAGTACAGTTTGTATGGCTATAGTCAAAATACATTTTAAGAATATAACTACAAAACATACAATTAATAGCCTCCAACAGTTTCGCCAGTTTTCTCATTACTTTGAATCTCCCTTTCCCCCCCATCCTCCCCCCTCCCCTCCCTCCCATCCCTCCCGTCTCTAAAGAGCAATTATGGATACGGAGGCAAAGAGTCACTATCCAGCTTAGCCCCTTATGGAGCTATCACACACAAAACTTATGTCTGAGTTACACAAACCTGCCATTGCTTCCAAATCAGGCCATGTCGGTTAGTTTCCAGAGGTCATTTCCTTTAAAAATTCTTAATCTTTAGGGCTTCGAGGATTTTAGACAAGCACCTCATTAATTTTACTTTTTCTCTTACATCGTTTCCCTCTGTTACCACGCCATGGAAAACACCTCCATTCAACCTTTAAGAGTTCAAAATCCTACTTCTAGCCAACCTCTGTTAATGAGTCCCAAAAAGGGGCCCATGTGTGGCAGAAAACTCTCCTCTGGGTGAGGCCAGATCGCCCACCGCTCTTCGTTCCAAAGGAGCACAAAAAAATCATTCTCGCTCGCCATTGGACAGGGTTGGTGATCTGGCGTTATCATCAGTTGCAAGATACCCTTCTTACCCAATAAAACCGTTTTTTTAAGAAACGGGCGCAACCCTATAGGTGGTCTTTGTACCAAGTGAAATTTGTGGAATAGTAGTTGAGGCTTTTTCCGCCATGTAACCCTCCACATTTCCGACACATGACAACACACTTGCGTCCAAAATCTGGCTATTCGGGGACAAGCCCAGAACATGTGGCCCAGCCCCGCTGGAGAGTGACCACACTTCTTACATCTATCTTCCTGACCTACATGCGCCCTCCATGCTCTATGTGGAGAAAAAAACATTCGAGACAGGAATTTATAGGCCGTTTCTTGCAGCGCCACGCTTTCAGAATTTTGGTTAAGTCCAGAAAGCATGCCTTCAAGTGATCAGTTTAACGTTCACTGGTAGGTCTTTATTCCATTGCATTGCCAATTGTTCGTAATCAATCTCACCTAATTGCTCACGTAGTTCCGAATGGTAATATTTTAAAGGGACAGACCCTTGAGCATCCAAAGCTAAAAGAGACATCAGTCGGCTCCATATTTGGGGACTCAATGTGCGGGTGGAATAGATCGTAAATAATGTCTTAGTTGGAAGGAGGCAAAAAAATCTTTTCTAAGTATACCAAATTCTCTGTCTAATTCTTCAGTAGTTTTTAAAATACCCTCTTCTGAGTATAAGTGATGTATAGCTAATCCCCCGTGTTTCCCATTCTAGGAAAAGTTTAGCCGAGCTCCCCGGGGGGAAGTGGTTGTTGCCTCTTATCGGCAATAGTGGAGTGCAAGTTGTAGAAAAACAAATTTACGGCCCAGCCAACGCCAGGTTTGTCTTAATGGAGACACCACTGATGTGAAATACCGGGGTGTATTTACTGCCCCTGGCGTAGCATGCAGCCATGCACTAAAATGTCGGGGGGAGAACACCATGGTCTCTATACTAGTACACGAAAAGAAACTAGTGCCACGAAACCAATCAGAAAGGTGGCGCATATTACTAGCCACAGAGAATAACTTTAGATTTAAGAGTCCCAATCCCCCCTTAGCTCTAGAAGATATAATTTAGAAACTGGTAACCTTGGTCTCTTCCCCTGCCACAAATATTTGGTCATTACCCTCGTCAACGTCGATCGTCCTTATGTTTAAGAAACAAAGGAAGCACTTGCAATACATAAACCCATTTTGGGACCAAATCATGTTATAGAGGGCTATCCGCCCCATCAAGGATAGGGGTAAAGTCGTCCATGTTTGCAAAGTCTGTCTAGTTTTCAGTTTAAGGGGTTCTATGTTTTGGCTATAAAGGGTGTTCAGATCGGCTGTCAGCCATATGCCAAGATATTTCAATTTATCCTCTGCCCATGTTAATGGAAATGCCCCCTCCCAGGTCGAACGTATCCGTGTTGGACTGGCAGAGCCATAGACTTACTCCTATTCAGGGCAAGGCCCGAGTAGAAGCCAAACTCCTCCAGAATTCCAAATAATACAGGAGAGAGGATTGGGGTTTTGTTATAGTTACTAATATATCATCTGCAAAAGCTAAAGTTTTGAGCTCTCGAGTGTAATTTAATCCCCTGTATATCTGGGTCCCTTTGAATAGTGCATAACAATGGTTCAAGGTATAACAAAAATAAGAGTGGTGAGAGGGGCAACCCTGTCTCGTGCCACATGCTATTGTAAAGGGGTTTGATTTCATACCATTAATCAATAATGACGCTTTTGGATTAGTGTATAGCGTACAATAGCATTAAATATCCACCCTCGGATGCCAATATAATCAAGGACAGAAAAAAGGTAATCCCATCTCACCTTGTCAAAAGCCTTTTCGGCATCTAAGCTAACTAGCAGCAAAGGTTCGTTCTTGGTAAGACTCTGTGCAATGGCTAAACAGGCCTTCCTGACATTGTGACAAGGGTGTCTACCCCGCACAAACCCCACTTGACCCTCTCCCACTAATTTTGGTATTAGAGGGGATAAGCGTTCTGAGATGATCTTCGCTAAGATCTTTAAATCAACATTTATAAGAGATATAGGTCTATATGAACCTGGATTTTCTGGTGGTTTGCCCTCTTTTGGAATTAGGGTTATCAAGGCTTCATTAGACTCTCGCCTAAATCCCCCACTTCAATGGACTCCTCAAAAAAATCAAGAAGCGGGCCACCCACTTGTGGAAAAAGCAATTGATATACTCAGCACCAAATCCATCCGGACCCGGAGCTGACCCACGTTTTAATGATTTCACTACTCTTTGCAGCTCCTTGGCCCTGATAGGCATATTTAATTGTTCTAGCACTTCAGGGTTCAGACGTGGCATTCCAGAGTCTGCCAAGTGATTTTAATGTGCATATAGATGATCAATCTAATCCACGTTCAGTAAAATTTTTAAATTTTTTACGAGATATCAATCTTATACAACATGTGGATGGATCAACCCATACTGCTGGACATACATTAGATTTGATAATAACACATAAACTGGATGAAATTAGATGTTCAAAAATTGTATTAACTCCGGTATCATGGTCTGATCACTACCTTCTTCAGTTTTATTTATCTGTACCACAGTTGTTATATAATACCAATTCTACTTATATTAAAACAAGGAGTCTACAAAAAATTGATACGTCATCTTTACCTTCTCTAGCGGATAAATTCCTATTGAATTTTGATACACTTCCTATAGAGGATCAAATTGGAACATGGAATCAAGTTCTATCTGTAGCTCTTGAAGATATTGCACCAGAAAGAATAATTACTAAAGGTACAAAACGGTTTCAACCATGGTACCATCCAGGATTAAAATTATGTAAACAACATATACGTAGAGCTGAACGCCAATGGCGGAAGCATAGAACTATAGAATTTAAACAGAAATGTAAGCAGTGCCAAAAATATTATTTAACACAACTAAAAGCTGCTAAAACTACCTACTTCTCCAAAGAAATAAAGGAAGCTGCTAGTTCACAGAAAAAGTTATTCCACATTATGAAATGCTTGACAACTACGACTAGTGAAAACAGAGAATCTCCTGCTCTTGATTCCGAGATTCTGGCAAAGTTTTTCAGTACTAAATTGAGAATCTAAGAGCCCAATTCTCAAGGGTATCAGGGATCAGTCATATTGACAACTCCTCAAATTCACAATTAACTGTACCCTGGCAAGACTTTGAACTCCCATCTGTGGAATCACTGCATACTTTAGTTGCAGGTCTTTCACCCCACTTACAGTTCCTTGGATCCCATACCATCAGCATGGTTGAAAAACCACACGCTAGAAATCCAACAGTTTATGTATTTAATCATCGTACGGAGTCTTTCTGAAGGGATAGTCCCTGCTACTCTAAAAGAGGCGCTAGTAAAGCCTATTCTGAAGAAGCCCTCATTAGATCCTATAACACCCAACAATTATAGACCAGTTTCTAATCTTCCGTTCCTATCCAAAGTGATAGAGACAATAGTGTTTAGACAATTGCAAACTTATGTAGATTCTAAAAATTTGCTACATCCTAGACAATCGGGCTTTAGGAAAGGCCATAGCACAGAGACTATCCTGACTTCAATGTTAAGTGAGATTCATGCAAAACTAGAACATGGCTATATTGCCTTGGTTGTTTCACTGGATCTATCTGCAGCTTTGATTTAATTAATCATAAACTACTTCTGATAGACTAGGTGAGATTGGCATTTCAGGGACAATTATGAAATGGTTTATATCTTTTCTTACCGAACGGTCATTTAAAGTAGTTCAGCAGCAATCGTCCTCTACAGAATACAACTTACCATGTGGGGTTCCACAGGGATCGGTCCTGTCCCCATTACTGTTTAATCTATATGTCAGTCCCTTGGCACTTCTCATTCAAACAATGGGTATTAGTTTTTATTCTTATGCGGACGATTTCCTTCTTATACATTATGTTAAACCATCTAATATGGATCTTACACCACTACAAATTTGTCTGGATAAAGTGGCAGACTGGCTCACAACATATCAATTAGTATTAAATCCAGATAAGACTATAACATCTTGGATAGTAGGACAGGGCACATGTCCAGCAGTGGTACCTATGCTATTTGGCAAGAATATCCCTACAGTTAAATCTTTTAGATACCTTGGGGTTATAATTGATTCTGCTCTGACTTTCGAGGAACAAATATCTGATGTAGTGAAAAATCTTTTTCCATCTTAGGAGACTTCGGTCAGTTAGGAATTCAATTAGTAAGGATTCCCTTAAAACGTTGACATCTGCTTATATTACCTCACGCTTAGACTACTGTAATATCATATATTCAGGGATCACCCAAGCTAGCTTGAAGCGATTACAAAGAATACAGAATACTGCAGCACGTATGATTTGTAGGGCCCGGAGGGATGACAGAGTAACACCTTTGCTACATCAACTGCATTGGCTTCCAGTTGAAGCAAGAGTTAAGTTTAAAGCCTTAGTCTTGACCCATAAGGCCTTTTATACACTAAATCCTGACTATCTGTCAAATCTAACTATTCCTTACACTGCCACACGAACCCTTAGATCCCTGACAGATAACAGGTTAGTGATTCCTCCTCTTGCTAGGGCTAGATGGGAATCTACACGGAATTCGGCTTTTTTTCTATCTGTCTCCCTCTCTTTGGAATGGCCTTCCAAAAGAGATCAGACTTGAGAAATCTTACTTTCATTTTCGGAAACTTTTGAAAACCTTCTACTTTATCGAGTATGTAGATCAGAATTTAGAATAATGGAAGAAAGGTTATAAATGGGCATCTGTAATATATACTAAGTCAAAACTGTATTATCTGTCTGTGTAGATTATATTATGTATTTAATTTGTATCTGCAGTGTTCTCCTGTGTATTAATCATGAGTTATATTGTTTTCATCTTATGTAGCTAGTTTGTTGGGTTTGCTGTGCTTTCCTGTAATGATTGGAGTTCTAATGTTTGTCCAATTTGTACTTATTGTACTGCTTTTTTTTTTTTTTTTATAAATTGTAAACCGTTCTGTCTTGCAGTAGCAATAAGATACGGTATATAAATTGATGTAAATAAATAAAATAAAATAAAATTGAAACAAGTTTTAGGTGAATGTAAGTGAACATTTATTTTGTACATACAGTGCATATGTGTTTGGTCAACCCCACCACCACCCCCCTCCCACACCCACCCCCCTCCCACCAACCCTCACCCTACAGCATGTCCCATCATTTTCCCCTTCCCTTCCCCCGTCCCCTCCCACGCCCTTCCTTTGCAGCTGGTGCTGCATGGGAAGTCTCTTCTGAGCTGCTGCTCCCAGTGTCCTCCTCCCTATCCCCACGGCAGCCTGCGGCTTCGGCTGCACCGTGGAAATCGGGCCACCTTCTTGCTTCTAGTGGTCTGGCCACAGGACCCAGAATGGGAGCAGAATTCGCGGGTGCTGCAGGAGTGGGTGCGGAGGCTGAGGAGCGCAATGCCCACCTCTTAGCTGGTGGTTGCTGGTGGTCAGTGGAGGAGGATGTTGATGGCAGGGGCTGCTCCAGCAGCACGGGGGCTGGAGTAGGCGCGGTGCCCTGAGGGCGCAGGTGTTGGATGCTCTGCTCCAGCCATCTCAGTTGCTGGAGCACATCCTGGTGGCCTTCACGGTGCGCCTGGAGGAGTTCCTGGTGTGCTCGCTGCTGTGCCTCCAGTGCTTGGCGCTGCAGCTCCAGTTTCTGCTGGCGGTACTCCTCCAAGCGCACGTTGTGGCGGAGTAGCTCCGTGGCCAGCCGCAGGAGTTGCCCTCCTTTGGCCGGATGGCCTCTGGCGGGGAGCTGGGCCCTCCTCCTCCTCAACAAAGTCCTCCGGTGCTGGAGGTGCGGCCTCTGCTGGTGCAGGTGGTGGTGGTGGTGGCAGAGGCTGGACAGCTGGTGCAGGTGGTGGCAGAGGCTGGGCAGCTGGTGCAGGTGGTGGGTGGTGGTGGCAGAGGCTGGACAGCTGGTGGTGGTAGAGGCTGGACAGCTGGTGCAGGTGGTGGTGGACGCGGAGGATGCACAGCTGGTGCAGGTGGTAGAGGCTGGACATCTGGTGCAGGTGGTGGTGGATGCGGAGGATGCACAGCTGGTGCAGGTGGTGGAGGCTGGACTGCTGGTGCTGCAGGCTGTGGAGGTTCAGGCTGGACGGATGGTGTAGGGCGTTGGCCTTGCAGGCCACTAGGGCCAGCCTCCTCTGAGTCTTCACCTGTATAGCACAAGAGTGAGGAATAGTGTTGGTGCAAATAACCCACTTTTGTCTTTCAGCATTCATATACATTGGTATGTCCCCCAACCTGATGACCCAGCAAAGAGATGGTGAGGAGGAATGGAATTGACACGGGTACGAAAGAGAGAGGCCCGCAGGCAGCTGGGTAGAGGTGGTGGATGAGCAGCCAAGAGAAGGACACCACTCACAACGTTGTGCACAAGCTGTTAGTTGTATAATTGTTAAATTGAACAACATTGCAGCATGTGTTGTGTTACTACTGACTTGCTAAACTGCATAGAACTGCTTTATGACCCCCATTACAGGCTCCTTCACTGAATGCATGTGGCCCACACTCAGTAGAGCACAGAGGTCACAGGAGGAACTAGGCACAGTTTGGTAATGGGAAAATAGGAGGGAGTAGTAGGGAAGGACGGCCCCCAGAGTTCTGCCACAGTAGTAACCTACACACACCCATAGGAGCCAACTGGAAAGTAGTATTGGGGGTGCTAAGCCCAGTGACCAACACTCCTCCCTGCACAGCTACATGATCTTTCCTCAATATTGGGGGTGCTCACACACACACACAGCACCCACCCTGTCTGCTTGCTCCTATAACACACATGACCACTACCACTACTCAATAGAGCTTACAATTAATTCTATAAATATGGGCACACAGGACAAGTAAGAGGAAACCCAATGACAATGGTAGGGATAGGGAGTAAGGGTAGAGAGCTAGTGAGTAGGGGTTACCAGGTCAAAACAGCATCATAAAGGTGGCCTGTTAATATACATAAAGACAGCCAGAGATACTCCCCCCCCCCCACCTATCTCCCTCCCTCCTCCTGCCCCCCACTCCTCACCTCCCTCCCCCTGACCCCAACTTCTATAACACAAGTGTACTGCAGCACAACAGATACCCCAACTGCATAATGAAACACCTACCTGAGTCCTCAGCCTGGCCCGAGGTGTCCATGGAGCCAATCCCGTGGATGCCCTCCTGGGGTAGGAGGGAGTACACCATCAGCTCCATGGGTGTAAGGTTGGCAGTGTCATTGCCTGGGGGATTGGCCCCGCCTTCCTCCGAACATCCCTCCTCAGCTTCCGCCACTTCCTCTTGCAGTCCTCCACGTCTCTCCCAGCATGGAAGACAGCATTCAGGCTGTCCCGTACTGCCTCCCATTCCCGCTGCTTTACTGTTGCTGCCAGCCTCTGCCCTGTGGGAGCAAACAGACTCCGGTGCCGCTGTACAATTTCTTGCACCAGGAGCTCCACCTCTGCCTCGAGAAAATTACCCTTCCGGGTCGGCGGCATGCGTGGTGGCATTGTACCAATGGGATTTTCGAAAATACGGAGTGGGCGTTTATATGGGCGCCAAGAACGCCCATTGAGACGGGGGAATAGGCGATTCTGATATGGGCGTTTCTTTTTCCATTATACACATAATTCCTAAGTGTGCCCAGCTCAGAAAGCGATTAGGAACACATGGTTTCGATTATGAGTAGTAAAGTATGGGCGTCTCCACCTGCCTTCCCTTTCTTCATTGCCATTTTACCTGCCATTTCCTGCACTGAGACCTTGCCGGTTGTTCGTAATAATCATTTACAGGGTTTTACCCTCACTTAGCATGCTTGGGTACACCTGTGTATTTAGGGGGGGGGGGAATTATTGTTGGCCCTCAGCCACCACGCCTTCCGTTTCCTCTCTTCCACATCGCCTGATGCTCCCTTCCTTTCTCCCATTCTCTCTGCCTGCTTGTAGCAGGCAGTGTGTGGGGGCCACGAATTTGCTACACTCACCCCAAATCATGCACCCCTCGGTAACGGTCATTTCATCAGGGAGATGTGCAGCTAATGTTCCAGAAGATAAAAGGCGCACTACACAGTCTTGAAACAGACGTTCATGGTAAGCTCTCATTTGTCTGCCACCTCTTCTCTTTGTGCTCATAGTCAAGGAGTGTGCATTCACTGTATGTATGTAGTCTGGAGTCAGATGTTAGGTAGCTCTGTTTTCACCAGGTTCCTGTGCACTGTACTGTGGGGTTGGCAGGTCCTCAGTGGTGTGGGCCAGCTGTTGGAGGTGCTGTATTGGTTCCCGGTAGGTTCCATCTTCCTTGTTTATGTGGTGTACCCCAGTCCCCATTTATGAAGTGGCCACCCATTCTCAAGGTCCATAGGCGGGGGAGGGGAGAATGATTAATGCAATGGATGTGTATAGCACATTATGGAGCACCTTCCTAAATTGCTCCATAGGTAGTAGGGTAGGGAACATGCACATTACATTGTTTTTAATCGGTAGCCTGGACAAAATGATCGAGGTGGCTACAGGTAGTGCCACTGAGGCCTATGACGTGGTGGTGAGGGAGAGGGGGGGGTGTACAGGTACCAACCCAAAGTAACTGGTGGTGGCTAAAGCCTGGTGGCTGCTGTGGCCTAGTGGTTAGAGCACCAGCCTTATAATCATAAGGCTGCTGGTTCAAATCCCACCTAAGGCAAGTCACTTCAGGGACAAAGTTTGACACAAACCCAGAATACTTGAATGTAACACACCTTGATCAACTACTGGAGAAAGTGTGATCACACCTGCAAATAATGAGCACCATTTTTATTTGTGCCCTTCCCTAACACAAGTATTACATTGCAACTGTGATGAAGTAACCATCCATCTATTGGGTTTCCCATTGTTTCCCTTTTGCTCCTCAGCATTATATACCATAGCTGATGTATTCAATGTGAAAATATGAGCCAGCTGTTTGTAGGTCCTTCTTGGCCCCCCCCCCCCCCCACCCCACCAATGTGGCTTGTGGGTAAGGATATGTGTCCATCAGACAGCAAACACTGTGTATGTGGTACCTGGAGTTATGTGGAAGTGTGTACCTGGCAGATCACACGTGGTACAATATTCATCTCTTATTGATGGCACTCTGTATTGTGGGTCAGTATGGTGGAGGGGAGGGAGGAAGGGAGAGAGAGATGCTGGCTGGCCATTTTTATTCATGAACACAAATATCCAGCCAGCCTCCCCGGCCCAACCCCCCTGCACATATATAGCCATGCAGGTTGGAATGAACAGGTGGCGTTCTGTCTGGCCAACATTCTCAGACATACATCACCTTCTCATTCACACAGCACATTTAATGCTATGCATATTGCTGCCTCCTTCCTCTCAACTCAACAGCACCATTTGGTGATATGTAATGCACAAGGGAGACAAACACACACACACACACCCTGATAGTTATATTATAACAAACATTTATTTCCCCCCCCCACCCCCACCCCTACAAAATAACCCCAACAATGCCCTCCTCCCCCCCACAACTCCCCACACACCCCAACAATTCCCTCCCCCACCCCCCACAGAACCCCCAACATTTCCCTCCCCCCACACACACAACCCCAACAATTCTCTCCCTCCCCCCACACACACAACCCCAACATTTCCCTCCCCCCCCCACACACAACCCCAACAGGCCCCCCCTATTTAAATTAAGGGCGGCCACGCCCTCTTAGTAAGGCCCTCTGTAGCAGGGCAATGAGCAGCCCCAGCAGTACCCTTAGTGGGCCCTGGAGCTGCTCATTGCCCTGCCGTAGGGCTGTCACCTCCTGCAGCAGCTGTTGCTGGCCAACTAGAAGTTGCTGCTGGCCAACTATAAGTTGGTGCTGGCCATCTACCAGCTGCTGCAGGAGGCGCACTACCGTAGCCGGGCCAAAGGCTGGAGGTGGGCCAGGGGACACGGAAGATGGCCCAGGGGATGGAGGTGGGCCAGGGGACACAGAAGCTGGCCCAGGGGATGGAGGTGGGCCAGGCGATGGCGCTGCAGGTGGGGAGGGAGAGCCCTCATAAGGAGCTGCAGGTGGGGAGGGGTCCTCAGGAATGTCTATGATGAGGACTCCCTCCTCCGAGTCCTCCTCCTCCTCTTCTCCCTGGTGGCCCGCCTCCTGGCCTGGCTGCTGCTCCTCCTCCTCCTCCATGTGCCCCTCCTCCTGCTCCTCCTGCTCCTCCTCCTGCTCCTCCTCCTCCTCCTCCTCCTCCTGGAGGTGGTGGCCCTCCTCATCTTGCCGCTCAACTTCCTGCTGGTGGAGCCCTGTGTATGTAAAAGGAGTGTGATTGAGATCAGTGCATACACCATGGCTTGCATAGTGCAGTAGCTGGGTGGCGTGAGGCAGGGGATGGGGCAGGGTGTGGTAAGGCGTAGCCTATGCCCACGGGGAATGAGCTGCATCAGATGACATGAAACAGAACCCTGGACCCTCCTCTGACACACACCACGCAGGACATGTGGGCATACCAAATTCATTGCTGACCAGCATGTTTGCATTGTGAGATGCAACGAGGGGTTGATGGGCAGTTGTTGTAGGAGTTATTGGGGGGGGGCAGTGGGAAGGGTGTTGAGCACAATTCTTTTATGTGATTTAGGCCATAACATGCAGTAAAAGTAGGGCCTCAGGCACCTGTACCAGGACACAGTAATCAGCCACCACAATAAGGGGAATAGTAAAGTGTGGCATATCATCTCATTCATCTCGGGGGGATGGTCGGACGTTGCAAGCACGCTCATGGGAGAACCCCTGCAACCTGCATCCTTGATCTGGGACAGATATGGTATTACTAGGTGGCTATTAGGCACATGGGAAGTGATATTGTACAACACATTTGCTTTATTCATGAAATGTATGTAGTAATGTGTACAGGTGCCCTGTTTTTGAATACTTACGGCGAGCCCTGAGGTGCCTTCGCACCGCCCGGATGAGGTCGGGCCTCTCCCGCCTTACCCGGCGGAACCGCCTCCTTAGGGACTCGAGGTCCCGGTGGACTCCAAAGCGTCTGTAAGATATAAGTTTGTAGAGCAGGGGTCAGGGGTGTTGGTCCTTTTTGTCCTCTGCACACATTCATTTGCTATTCACATACCAGAGAGAGAGGGTCTACAGTGTTGGGGGGGGGGGGGGCACTTCCATTGGTAGTGAATCATAGGAGCCACCTTTTTACCATTTTTGGGGGTGGAACCCCCAGTGGAGATGACCCCTCCCTCCATACATATTTGATATTGGGGGTGGGGTGGTGAAGCACCCACAGCAGCCACCGAGTTGGTTCCTATGCAGATGATGCCAGAGAGGTGGGCATGAGGCCAGACAGTACCGTTTGTATACATTATAATGTATGCTTGTTAAACTACTTTATATGTGTTATCATGACCATGTTATAAAGTATGGTATAGGTTTCATTGGTCTCATGCTTCCACTATTCGGAGGCGTTGTAACCCACTGGCTGCAAAGAGGGGTTGGAAAATGTGGCCTTCACATAACTAACGAAATTTTCACATAACACTAATAGCATAGTCACGATACTAACCTAACGAAATACATTCTTGTAGGGATGTGGGAATGGTGGTCGTTTAAATAACATACAAATTATTAGTGATTGTGCATGTTCCTATATTACTCATGATCCTTGCATGGACACTCCAGTTACTGGTGGTAACATTGATGACGGAGCTGTTATATGTGTAGGTACAGGAGGGGAGGGGGGTTGGGCCATAACCTTACCTTTCTAATCGTTCCCGGATGCGGGACCAGGCTCGCATGGCCTGCAGCCTGGGGGGCAGGTGATGGTGCTGAATGAATAGGGTGTGGCGGTGCCTTACGCACAGCCTGACGAGGAGCAAACTCTCCTCCTCGCCAAAATTGGGCTCTCGCCTTTGTGCCATTTTTCCACGTGTTGGAAAAGAAGTGCCTTATATAGACGACCTTGCGTGAGGGACGTCGTTTCATGCACAGCTCCATATATGGATGACCATTCCATATATGGCCCCTATCAGCACGTGGACGCCCTCGTAAGCATAGACGTCTTTGACGTGCACATGCCTGCAGGAGTGTGAAACGTGCCTTATATAGATGAGTATGACGCACCCCACCCGACCCTTTTCACATATACACAATATGCATTTACTGCATGTTCAGTAGGTGTACAGTGCATGCAGATCCGGACATTCAGATGGGCACATATGATGAAAGTATGGGTGGAGCAGCATGATATGTCTGTAGTTGACACATATATGCGTTCCTCATATATTTCCGTACCCGGATGGCCTGAACAACATGTACTGTACTTGCGATACACCTTTGTACATTATTTTACACACCACGTGATTTGGTCATTTGCACCTGCAATAATCGACCATCTTATTGCGCCCAATTTAGTCACGCTTCTGCGTTCGTCATTTGATTGTTTTCTTACAGGGATAATCGATTATCGAAAAACGCCCACACTATTTTTCCATTATACAGGTCTATTTTTGGACGTTATCGTAAGAACGCCCTAATTCGTACTTGGACGATCTTTCCATTTTGCCCCTCCATGTCATGCAAGGTTCCATGTTAGGAGTCAAAAACCAAGAAAGGAATCTAGGTGTCGTCGTTGATGATACGTTGAAACCTTCTGCTCAGTGTGCTGCTGCAGCTAAGAAAGCAAATAGAATGTTAGGTATTATTAGGAGAGGAATGGAAAACAAAAATGAGGATGTTATAATGCCTTTGTATCGCTCCATGGTGCGACCGCACCTCGAATATTGTGTTCAATTCTGGTCGCCACATCTCGAAAAAGGTATAGTGAAATTAGAAAAGGTGCAGAGAAGGGCGATGAAAATGATAAAGGGGATGGGACGACTTCCCTATGAGGAAAGGCTAAAGCAACTAGGGCTCTTCAGCTTGGAGATAAGATAGAGGTCTATAAAATAATGAGTGGAGTTGAACGGGTAGATGTGAAGCGTCTGTTCACGCTTTCCAAAAATACTAGGACTAGTGGGCATGCGATGAAGCTACAATGTAGTAAATTTAAAACGAATCGGAGAAACATTTTCTTCACTCAACGTGTAATTAAACTTTGGAATTCGTTGCCAGAGAATGTGGTAAAGGTGGTTAGCTTAGCAGAGTTTAAAAAAAGGTTTGGACGGCTTCCTAAAGGAAAAGTCCATAGACCGTTATTAAATGAACTTGGGGAAAATCTACTATTTCTGGGATAAGCAGTATAAAATGTTTTGTACATTTTTGGGATCTTGCCGGGTATTTGTGACCTGGATTGGCCACTGTTGGAAACAGGATACTGGGCTCGATGGACCTTTGGTCTTTCCCAGTATGGCAATACTTATGTACTTATGTAAACTCCTGGTTTTATCTAGCCAGTACAATCCCACTACTTACCAAAACCTCAAATTAGATCAACAATCTTACACAATCAAAACACAAATAAAAACACTAGGAATTATTCTCGACATATATATAACCTTTGAAAACCAAGTTGCTGCAATCACGTCAAAAACACTATGGAAACTGAGAAGAATCAGAGACTATTTCCCCAGACAGTCACTCCGTCTTATAGTACAGATGCTGATATTGTCCAAACTAGACTGCTGTAATGCAGCATATGTAAGCTGCAAAGAAAACCTACTTTGATCGTTGCTGACCATCCAAAACACAGCATTGAAATTGATATTCAGAAAGTCAAACTATGATAGAGCAACCCCACTACTTATAATGCTACATTGGCTCCCGATCAAGGTCAGACTGTTTTTCAAAACCAGCACAATCATCTTCAAAATACTGTTTGGCATGCCATCGGAATACATGCTAGACTTGATCAAACTATCACCAAGAAATACAAACCCAGGAACCAGAGGTCACCTACTACTTCACCTGCCCAACTGCAAAAACGTACTATACAAGTACTACACGGTGGGATTTAACTACCTGGGCTCAAAATGGTGGAACTCAATTCCCATAGTAATAAGAAGCATCACCAACTACCTCCAGTTCAGAAAAGACATAAAGACCTACCTCTTCAGGAAATTCTATGAGTAAAATATGCACTAATCATTCTGGAATAACAATACACAACATAACTTCTAACTGTAAGACATCTTTTCATTTAAGAAATGAACTAAGACATATCTTCTCAAGAAAATATAACTATTGCATATGCACTAATAGTTATCTTGTCAACCACTGTAGAACACAACATCATAGAACCTTGTAAATGTAACTGAATCAATGTAATCTCTAACAACAGTTAAATGTAAGCCACATTGAACCGAAACTCATTTTTAGATAATTGTAGGATACAATTATGAATGAATGAATAAATATATCTACCTCAAGCCTCCAGCTGAGCTGGTTCGGTCGATGGACACAAAATCCTAAATCTATGCTGATGATGTGCAACTACTCATGCCCATTGAACCAGATCTACCCACAGCTCTGAGTAAACTGTCTGCCTGCCTAACCGCAAGCTAGGAATGGACAAACAACAATAGACTCTGCCTGAACCCAAACAAACAGAGATTCTTTGAGTACCTAACAAGTAGACAAATATCGGACTTCAAAATACCTTTTGGGAAATATGAACTCCCCCTAAAATCACAGGTCAAGAATCTTGGGATACTGTTAGACTCATCACTCACTCAGATTCCACAAATTCAAACTGCCTTTAAAAACGTGTCTCTATCATCTATGGCAGCTATGAAATCTCTCTCCATATATTGAAAAGATGAATCTGACCACAGTGGTCCATGCCATGAAAACATCATGACTGGACTATTGTAATGACCTGTATACTGGTCAAACCAAAAAGAGTTTGTATCAGTTCCAACTAATTCAGAATGCTGCAGCATGACTGATAGAGGGATGCAAACGGTGTGACCACATCACACCCATCATGTAACAACCTCACTGGCTACAAGTGCCTTATGGGGCTAAATTTAAAACGGAATGTTTAATTTTTCAGGCCCTCAGACAAAATGGGCCAGAGTATTAAAGATAAGGGTGTCTTTTACTAAGGCGCGCTCATGTTTTAAGCGTGTGTGCCAAAAATGTGAGTGCGCCTTAGTAAAAGACCCCCTAAGTTAGCTCTTTACACACCTTTGAGACCCCCAAGATCCTCTCAAGGAGCATCACTATCTGTCCCCTCATCAAAGGAAATTGTATGATATGATACCTGCCAACAAGCCTTCACATGAGTAGCCCCCATGCTCTGGAATTTACTCCCAGAGGAGCTGCGTATAACTTGAGACTACCTCTACTTCAGGAAACAGGTAAAAACCTGGCTTTTCTCCCAAGCCTTGAAAACATAGGGTGACTGACTATACACCCAATCTGCAGCTGGACTAGCTTGCTACACCCACTGTAACTTAGACCAGTTCCTTATATCTTGATTAACTGTACAAATAACTTGCCTTTAGTTTAGCCACCCATTATATATATCCCAACTGACACTGTACCATGCATCTTGTTCCCATGTATATATCTGCACTTGACCCCTCAGCTATATGGTAAGCTGTATTGTAGAAAAGCATTAGTAACATAGCAATGTTATATGAATGTTCTAACCGTGTGCTTATTAGATACTCCATCACTATTATGCTTACATTGTATTATATCTCTATTATTTGAATTTCAGTGCTGTTAAATTTGTATATTTTTGATCCTGTTTCATGGTAGTCCTATTATTAGGTCTCAATTAGCTGCTTTCAAGTTTTCTTCTTTCATTCAGTCTAAGTCTTTACTTCTTCATTTTACTTTTGTTATGCTGTTAACAAAACTTTGAGCTTGTTGTTAATCTGTGCCTACTGTGCACCGCCTTGGGTGAATCTCTATAATGGCAGTTAAGAAATCCCAATAAATAAATACGTATTGTCTTTCTGTGGTTTTCAGCATCCCTAGTGGCTACATCTGATCTGATGAATTGCTTGATTTTTCCATATTGGCTGCTTTATATTGTAGCATGCATTACTATTTCATAGTGGAATGCCATGAAAGATAGTGACAAGTAGAACCTTGTTTATCAGTCTTTACAGAGGTCAAGGACTGAATGGCAGTTGAATTTGGTGTCACAGTTATTCAGTGGATAAATGGTTGATTTCAGCCTCTACAGCAATCAGTCTAGCACTGAATCAGCACTAAAACGCTGGAGAAGGGAAGCCTTTTTGTCATCTACACTATGATGAGTGATCTGAGAAAAGAATGAATTTTATTACAACAGGAAAATACTAGGCTGAAGTTTCTGGAGGTGGTGCCTCCAAAAGTGATCTTTCAACCTCAAGACAAGTGAACTCAAGATCCTGTTGAGAAATATGCATAGTTTGCCAGTTTGTTATGCCAGCACACATAATGCTTGCATGAAATGAATATCAATCAGAAGTCTAGGTCACTTGAGCTTGACACATAGATGTATATAAAATTCTGGCACCATTCACATAGTATAACACAGCATTTCTATGGGATACTATAGCGATTTGCTGCAGTGCCTCTGTTCTCAGTGGATTGACTGCTGTTGGATGCTAGAAATAATACCAGCCTACCTGCTACCTTTACCTGTCAGCATATGTCCCTAAGCACAGTGAAGAACCTGGATCACTCTTTGAAGTGCAATGTCTCTGCCAATGGGAGCTAGATGTCTTCTGCTTGTTTCCATTATTCATAGTAGTGCTTCTTTCTTTCTCTACTAACTAGTTTGGTGTTATTTTATGAAAGGTGGTAAAGAGCATTCTAATTTATTTTTTTCTTGAATTTGCTTCCTTGATTTTTCTATTTGAATCTCATTATACTTACTGCTATTCCTCTTGGCCTTTCCTGGCTGTTTCTTTCTTTCTTACCATACTCCCTTCGGTAATAGAGCACAGTCTGGTCCAACCTCTGTCTCTTAGCGCTATTGAGAAATGAAGTGAGAGAATGCTTACAGTACACAAACAAAGAGACCAGGCTGGGATCCTGGAAGATTACTCAAATGCCAGGCAATAAAAAAACAAATCACACTGTTCATTGTTCTTGGCCATTATCTTCTACCAGTATATTTTTTCTGAATTGCATTAATTTAGTTTGAAGTATGGAGAATTGTGCCCATTTTAAAATACTAACAGAAGAATGTCCATATGTAACCTGTGGCCATCGATGCTAACTTTTCATAATGATTGGGAGTGCTAAACAAAGCACAAATTATACATCCTTGGACACATTGAAAAAAACTTGCTTAGTACTGGGGACGCTCAATACCCACTGCAACCATAGAGCTGATATTTATCCCTGTTGCTTATCTAATATTAATGCTGTGCAATTTTTTTTCTTCTCTTTCTTCCTCTTCCCTATCACCGAGTTTGTCGTTCCTTTCCACCTGGTTTTATTTGACTATTCTACATCACTCTGATGTGATTGTGAAGGGTGGTATATCAAACTTTTAATATACTAAACTAAGTAACTTGCCAAAGAAGAGAACACTGTTCCAGAAGAAATAATTTGGCATTATCCTACCTGTGAACGTAGGAGAGGAATAGTGTTTGTCCATTTGGGGGTACCCCTGTCTTTACCACAGTGAACCATGTCCCTCTTATCATGCTCTGAGAGCTCTAGGTTCCAGTAATTCACCACACAACAGCTTAACATCTTACCTTAGGCAATAAGCTCAAGCACAGCCAAGAGCAGTAAAATAAAACATGAACACAAGGCAATCAGATTGAATGACATAAATACATAGAGAAGAACAATTATATCAGGGGATTAAATAATAGACTGTAAAGCCATCACAGAGCTAATGCAGTTCAGAAGGGAAAAACTGAAACCATTTCATTTAGGATATAAATTTTACTGCCTCTCTTTGAGAGTGTCTTGAGGGATAGGGTGGTAGTATACTATTCACTTTTTGCAGGGGTGGTGTTAGAAATATTGAGGCCAGGACAGAAATTAAGGGGGTTTCCTGATGACCTCCCTCCCCACTCTCCCCACCTAGAACTACTATCACACATAATTCAACATTGAGCGCTTCTTTTACAAAGCCGCACTAGTGATTCCCGTGCGGCAAATGAGAAGAAGCTCATAGGAATTGAATGGGCTTCTTCTCATTTGCTGCACCCACTGAGTGAGTCACAACTGCCTCTGGCTGAGTCTCCTGATTTCAAATTGTCCCCAGTGATTTCTAGATTCTCAGTGGTCCCTCAGTTCCCAGGAAGCACTCACAGACCCAACATACAAACCACCAGGATTCTTTATCAGTCTAGACAGGCAGAACAAACAAACAATTGTGTTTATTCTCACACTGGAACAATGAACAAAATGTGCAAATAGCAAACAGCAACAAGTAACTGAAAACTTAACCAATTAGAAAACTAACTAAAACATCTATATACTGGGGAGAACAGGTCATAACATTGTTCACAGAGCCTTAGCAAAAAGATCTATCTCTTCTTCCAGGCTAAGACTGAAGCAACAGTCAGCACTACTGGGTAATTTTCAAACCTCCAGGCCAATCAGAGCCCAGAACAGTCAAGTTTCAAATAAAAACTGGTTACATCACTACAGACATTCCTAATATCTGTGTGCCAAGTCTGTCCTCTGTAACAGCTTTAAGCAAAATCATGCACCATCTGCTGGCCAAACAGGAGAAATATACTTCAGAACATAATACAGGAAAATATCCAATACATTTTACATGCTTAAAACACACTGGGACCCTTTTACTAAGCTGTGTAAGTATCTACACACGCCCAATGCATGCCAAAATGGAGTTACCACACGGCTCTTGCAGTAATCTCATTTTTGCCGCGAGTCTGATACTTGCGCCAAGTGGCATTTGATGCGTGTACGTCATTACTGCCCGGTTACCACATGAGATTTTACTGCTAGGTCAATGGCTGGCAGTAAGGTCTCAGACAAAAAATGGACACGTGGCAATTTTGATTTAGCTGCACATACGTTTTCGGCAAAAATTTTTAAAAGGCCTTTTTTACAGGCGTGCTGAAAAATGGATTGGCACACACCCAAAACCAGCACCTATACTACCGCTAGCCCTTTTTCTGCACACTCTAGTAAAAGGACCCCACTGTTTCTTCACAATCTATATATATATATATATAGCGCCTCAGTTCTTGTAACCTACTGTATATGTGCACTGTACATGCACTGTGAAACCATTCCCTTGCAACAAAAATCAGGATTTCCAGTATCAGCATGCTTGCATGGCCAATCACCTTCATGAACAAAGAGAAATTCTCCTCACACAGCACATTCACAATCTGCATGTAGAGAGAACAAGGTACACGAGGAATGACCTAGCAAGTTTTAAACTGTCAATTATGCAAACAATGAGGGTGGGGCGTTGGAGGGAAAAACAAAGTGCTCTGACCCTACACTTCTAGTAGTGTGCACTATTTAGAGTATGTATTCTTATTTAGTGCATGCTATTTTCCAAAGACAATACAGAACACATTTCTAGATGTCTCCTGGCTGTTTTGGGGGTTGAAATAACGTGGGTTATGCCGTTGACAGTTTCTATGTTGTTTCTACCAAATCCCATCCTTAATCCCTGTACCTCCAGAGGTATGTATAACAATCCTGTATTAAACCAGTGCCTTCCTCAAGTTTACTTGCCCATTAGCCATCTCTTTGCATTTATGTATATATCTTGGCTAACACCTACGGTACCATGTAAGCCACATTGAGCCTGCAAATAGGTGGGAAAATGTGGGATACAAATGTAATCAATCAATCAATCAATCAATCATTAGCCTAGCTAATGCAGTGGTATGTCTGCCATTTTCTAATGCATACAACATTACAGTAAAAATGTTTTGCACTAAACCTAACACAGCTGTGCTATCAACAGCATAACGCTTTAAAGGGTCACAATAAGAGTCAATGCATTTGCAGCAGGCTTACTGCATTTTCCAGAACAGGCCTTAGAATAAAGCAATTTAAGATACTATCCTCTATTAGATTTATAAAATATTAGTTTAAAGAAAGTTTACTAAGAGAGGATTTCAGAATCATTCTGTCTTTGCTCAGAAATATAGCTTGTTTTGCATGCCTTCCATATTAATTCTCTATAGACTTCCACACCAGCTCAGATAAATAAGTCTGGATGCATGTGTTAGTGACAAATAAGATGAATTATATTCAGTAATGTACCTCTGACTTAATAAATCTTGGAAATAGTTCTGAGCATCTGTGGAAAGAGTTTTATTCATCTGCTCAGAATTTTGAAAATCTGATTTGCATTTTCCATGAAGTCAATTACATTCTCATTGTCTGAAAACATTTTACAGGAATTGCAATTCAAAAGTAAAAAATATGCAATGGGTTAATTCTTACCTATGAATGAATGTGCCATATAAATGAGTATAGTTTATTTACTCTTCATCTTATAGAGTTAGGTCACACTTTTTTTCAGTTGTAGCCCAAGGCAATTTACATTCAGATACAGTAGATATCTTCCTGTACCCAGAGGTCTTACAATTTAAGTTGTACCTGAGGCAAAGGAGAGTTAAATGATTTGGCCAAGATCACAAGGAGCTGCAGTGGAATTTTTGGATGGGGTTTTCCTGGGTCTCAGCACTCTACTTTGAAGGCTATTCCCCCATTTGAAAATCATACATCATTGCTACTTTTATAAACCTTCCTGTTATATACCTGTTAATATTCAGAAACTGCATAACAACAACCACATAAATCAAAACCTGTATTTTTAAAGCCATGGCTTACCCGGATATGTATCTGAATATAGGCAGCTAACTATTCACATATGCTGATGCATCAATGGTCCATAGCTGCCTTATGCAAAATTGGTATCCACACTTTACTACTTGGGCACCTTTGAAAATTAACAACAAAATGAAAACATGTTGCCTGTTCAATGTTACAATCAAAGTGGTGTGATTATATTAAGTTTTTAAACATCTTATGTACATCTCAATTTTTATGTCATAATTCAGATTTTAATTTTAAGATCTACTATTTATATATATTTAAGCTATACACTATCTAGCTGATATCCAGCCGAAGGTGGTCATCTTTTTTATGCCCACCTGTATTCTCGGATATTCAATGCCAAGCCATGTCCGAGCACCGACACTGAATATCCAATTCTAGTTTGGCAGCTAAAGCATATGTGATGTGGAGGAGCATTTTCAATATGACGCCTAAGTCCGACTTTGGATGTTTTGCTCAAAAAGTCCAGAATCCAAAATGCCTTTTTTTTTCCCAAAATGGCCACTTGGTAGATGTTTTTTTTTGTGCTCTGTGCATTTACCTTTTTGGTCCATTTTTGAAAAAAAAATGTCCAAATGCAAAACATACAAAATCAAGCCACTGAGATGTAGAATGAGCCAGCAATCATTGTAAACTGGCCACAGAGACATCCCATTAGAGAAGTAGGGCACCCTAAAGAGTGGTTTCCAGAGGCTGTAAGTACCTTTTTCTTGAATCCTTGCTGCTTTTAAATGTGTTGCTTTATAAACCTAGAGCTCATTTTTATTCTGAAATTGTACATACAGTATATATATATATATATATATATATATATATATATATATATATATATATACTTTTTGCACAGCTTTCACAATGTTTTTATAACAGTTTTTTTTACATACACACTTCTGTTCATTTTATCATATGAATACTATTTATATTAGAGTTATGAGCACAATTACTTGATTTTATGGCATGCAGCATGTAAAAGAAATTTTGAGTCCTGCATTGCTGCCTTCATTTGACAATGCTCCAGCTAGCCTGTCTCCTGTCAGTCACTTTAAGTGTGGGCATCGTAAAACCTGTTCTATCACTTTTGAAAGTGACACTTTCATTAATCCAGTGGATAATAGAACTTATCATTCCACAAAACACACAGATTGCAAATCTTCCTGTGTCATTTATGTTTTGCAGTGCCCATGCTACAAATTATACGTGGGTAAGACCATTAGGAATTTGAACATTCAAATGAACGAACACAGACACAGTGTCACCCACCAACGAGTGGGGGCACCTTTGGTGTCCCACTGTTTGAAGGAACAACATTCTTTTGAGGATCTGAAGCTTTGGGTGATTGATAGTATTCTTCCCCATATTCGGGGAAGGAATGCCGACAGGAGACTACTTCAACTTGAACAGTGCTGGATTCACCAGTTGAAGTCAGTGGAACTTGCTGGTCTTAATGGCATGATTGAATGGTCAGCTTTTTTCTAAAGATGAGTTTTTTGACAACTCAGCTGACTATAGGCTACAGTGTTTTTAACAGTGCCTTAATGATGTTTTTGCATATTTCATTTTGTCAGCTTTTTCCTAGTGATGAATGCTTTTTGACAACTCAGCTGACAATAGGTTACAGTGTTTTAATGATGTTTTTGCATATGATATCTTGTTGCAGTATTTACTTTGCAGCATATATGGGCAGCCGTGTAGTTATGTGAACTACTGCGTATCTTATTTATTTACTTATGTTTTGATGACATCGCAGTGGTGGTTGGCGTAGTCTGATTACACAGTGCTGCCCCCCTCCTTTTTTGTGCATGTGTCAGCATTCTTTGATAAGCGGCCGCAATTTTGTCCCTTCAAAGCTAGGATGAATCGCTGCCAGCATTAAGGTATTGGTTGAAGGAGCTCCCTTTATGCTGTGTTGTTTTTCACTCTGTTTTTCAACTTTTATGTTTAATTTCTCATTTTCTTTTACATTGTGACATTTTTTTCTGTTCACAGTTGTCGTATGGGCAGTACTCCAAAGGAAGATGCAGCAGCATTCAAATCCCTGAGGAAGCCAAGCAGTGAAACGGTTTTCCGTTGGGATTACTCAGTACCATCCGACTGCCTCAGACCGCCCTAAAGCTAAGTTTAGCTTTCAGCTTTATAAATCTTGCTCTCTTTTGGAATAGAAAATTTTTATATGTCACAATAATTTTTGTTGATAAGAACTATTTTTTCACATAAAATATTTTTTTTCTATAAAATTGATCCAGGGTTTTGGTTGGGGAAGGGGTGGTTCTGATCGATGATAAAAACTGTGAACTGTGGTTGAATGTTATGTTATGATATTTGACTATAAAAACATTCTATGGATACCACAGTCATCTGAAGTCTTTTCATCCACCATTCCTACGTGGTATTAAATTATAGTGAGTTGGCTTCTCACTCTACATTTCATATTGAATTTAGGCCTTCAAAAAGAAGCATATAAAAGGGGCATTTTTGAGAATTTTTATAGACTTCTAGAATAATTTTATAAAGTTTATGAAGATTTTATGAAATTGGCATATATGTACCTATGTGATAGATTAAATGAGCCATCACATGTTTGCCCATATTAATGAGGTATTCTCTATATGTGCCACTGAACTAGGAACTTGCAACATATTGCTAGAAGGGCGTTAGGTAAGGTTTGTCTCTTTTCTAATGATATGAAAATCTGCAATAGAGTGGATACCCTGGAATGTGTGGATAACGTGAGGATGGATCTAGCAACATTTGAAAAATGGTCTATAATTTGACAGCTAAAACTTAATGCTAAAAATGCAAGGCTCACAAACTCCTCTCTTTCAGCTCTCCAGTAGTCAGTGCCAATGTAAGCAGTTACAAGGACTTGCTATGGTGACACTTACTGGTGATTTAAAGTTTGTCTAAATCCCGATGTAGCTCTTGAATTGGATGCACGTTGGCATGCTATCCTGAATCAAGAATACATGTCGATGACTCTGCACTGCCTATGACACACCCCTGTACCACCCTCAACATGCCTCCAGTGGCCCTAGACATTTTTGTGGCTTAAATGCTGTGGTCCGGGCTTTTGTAAAATATCGGTTTAGATGTTTTGGCTGCAAAGACATCTAAGTGCCGGAATTGCAACATTTAAAGCGAGAATAGTGCTTGTAAAAAGACCACCTTAGTCTATAATATGTGTTTGCTATGATTAATTATTCCTAAAACCATGTTTGAATCACATAAGAGAATAATAATGGATTCATTATGCAAGACATATTGGACTGGATTCTATATGTGGCACAGAAAATATTTTTGCCAAGGTGTATTCTGTAAACTGAAACCTAGGTTCAGGAGCAGTTTATAGAATACGTCTAGCTGGTTTATAGATACGCCTAGTGGCCATGCCTGTGCCTAATTCTATGTGCATCTATTTTACACCAAGTAAAACTTGGGGTAATTACCGATGCCTAAATTAGGCATGAAGCAGTTGTGTTCTATAACCGTACACGTAGATTTTCGGACATCCCATGGTCTACCCAATTTAGCCCATGGCCATGTCCCCTTTTTTGCAGCGCACATTAGAATTTACACGCACCACTTTACAGAATATGCCTAGCAAGTTGTGCACATAAATTCCAATGAATGCCAATTAGTATCAATAATTGCTTTCTAGGTGGCAATTATTAAGAACTTAAGAACCAGTGCTTTTTTTTTGTGCCGGTACGCACTGGTACAGTGTACCGGCACCTTTTTTACCTCCTGTTTCTTTTTGCTGCCCCCATTTCTCTCATTGCCTGTTTGAGAATCCAGGCTCATGACCTCTGGGTAGTTAGCCTTTAACCTTTTACTTTCTAAATCTGCTGTTTGAGTCTGTGAGAACTTGCTCTTCTATTTGGCTGTGCTTTATAGCACAGCCTGAGCTGCCTCTCTGTGTGGTTTCCCTTTAACCCTTTACTTGCTGAATCTGTTGTTTGAATCTGTGTGAGCTGCTTTTCTGTTAGCTGTGGGTTCTAGCACAGCCCTGAAGTGTCTCTCTGTGTGGTTTCTCTTTAACCTCTTACTTGCTGTTTCTGCTATTTGAGACTCTGTGAGTTATCTCTTTGCGTAGAGCTGCCTTTCGTTTGTGGCTGTGTTTTGCTCAGCGTGTGCTGTCTGGTTAGTTTTTTCTTAGAGACCTTTTTCTGTTCCTTTCCACTTTCTTCCTGTGTGTTTGGGTTCCAATTTGGCCCTACTTGGACTCTGCTACATATGGGTTCCAGTTTAGCCTTGCGACCCGTATGAGTATTCTATCTTTTCTTCCTGGTGGTGCTCTTCTCCCTCAGCGTGCTGTGCTTTTTAGTCTTTTAGTCTCTGTGCTAGAATGGGCTCAGTCTGCCCTAGGCCTCAGCCTATGTCCAAAAGCTCATGACCATACATAACACTAAGTAGGGGGTTTGAACGTATCATCAACGATGACATCTATATCCCGTTCCTGGTCGGTGACTCCTAATGTGGAACTTTGCATTATGTATCTATAGTTCGGATTCCTCTTTCCCACATGCATCACTTTGCAGATGCTTACATTAAACATCATCTGCCATTTGGATGCCCAGTCTCCCAGTCTTGTAATTTTTCTCAATTCTCTCATGATTATCAATTTTGAATAACTTTGTGTCATCAGCAAATTTAATTACCTCACTAGTTGCTCCCATCTCTAGATAATTTATAAATATGTTAAAAAGTAGCTGTCCCAGCACAGACCCCTTCAAAACCCTACTATCTACACCTCCATTGAAATACTGACTATTTAACTGTACTCTCTGTTTTCTATCTTTTAACCAGTTTTTAATGCACAATAGAACACTACCTCCTATCCCATAACTCTCCAGTTTCTTCTGGAGCCTTTCATGAGGTACTTGTCAAATTTCTTTTGAAAATCCAGCTACACAATGTCAACCAGCTCCCCTTTATCCACATGTTTGTTCACCCCTTCAAAGAAATGTAATAGATTGGTGAGGCAATTGGTGGTGCTGACTGGCTTGTTGAGTAGTTAAATTGAATGTGCACATCCAAAATACGACCAGATTTGCTTAATCAATTTCAGTCACACCTATATAGAATCCGGAGGATAAAGGGACAATTCTAGGTACATGCATTTACATGCCCTTGCACACAGAAATAGATAGAATACTGTCACTTACATGTGTAAGTGTACACTTACCCACAGAAGTGACAGAGGGCATGAAAATGTAAGGCATGCCAATACCAGGTTATTCTAGTATTCTATAATGGACTGAATGCCCAGATGCTATGATAGAATAGGCTGTCACTGCATGGCAACAAAGCACCTAAATGAAGGTGCCCACTTATAAAATTGCCCCTTACAGCATCATCTGTGAGTATGTAAGATATTGCACTGTGGCAAGGGACAAGGTGTTAAAGTCAAATTACAAGCTTCTATATTTTTCTCCTTGCATTTTAAGAACCAATGTTAGTAATAAGTATTTAGGACAACATTTTTTCTTATGTTACTTTAAATTTACATGTAACTATAATTCTATTTCAATATACTGATTCTACATCATTCACTGTATTGCTTTTACTATAGGGTCTCTTTTATCTTTGCATTCTGGAAGGACTACAAAACCATTATATTTGGTTAGTGGTGCTGATACTGGGCTACTACTGAGAACAGTGTGAGGCAATAAAGAAAATTATTCATATCTGTGACACTCTGCTTGTATACATCCAGAGCTTGTTGTAAAACACACTAAAAAGATCCCAGAGAAGAAGCATTTTCTCTGTGCTGCTTCCTGAAGTCTTTTCTAGGTCATAAGTAGAAAAAAAAAATAATAATTTATAATGATACAAGGAACAGAAAGGAAGAAAATCACAGCATGTGATAGATCTGCACTGTGCAAATTCTGTTATTTCATTTATCATATCAAGGAGACAAATTTTGAAACTCTTCACAGTTTTCCTTTAAAAATGTAGTGGTGGGTCCCTGCCATGTGGAATCTTTAAAATGTATATTTTCTAGGTGAAAAGTATATAAGGTAACAATGACTCAAGGATTTCAAAATGAAATTCCCACACACATCTCACTGGTCCCATCCTAATTCTGTCCCTAGCACTGGTCATATTTTCACATCTTGGGGGTAGGAAGAGTGGAGGAATATTTAGCTGGTGGTGACTAAGGTTTTTTAAAACTTTACCTGCTGCCAGCTGAATTGGATGCTGATATTCAATGCCAAATATTCACAGGTGGTACCTGGTTGACAATATTTTTACATTTTACTTTTAGGTAGCCAGGCCCACCTGTGGCTACACCACTGTTGTCAGTTGGTGTACCTCAGGGATCTGTCCTGGGACCTCTTCTTTTCTCCATCTATACTTCTTCCCTTGGTACTCTGATCTCATCCCATGGTTTTCAGTATCATCTTTACGCTGATGACTCCCAGATCTACCTCTCCACACCAGAAATCTCAGCCGAAATCCAGGCCAAAGTATCAGCCTGCCTGTCTGACATTGCTGCCTGGATGTCTCAGCGCCATTTGAAACTAAACCTGACCAAGACTGAGCTTCTTATCTTTCCCCCTAAACCAACCTCTCCTCCTCCCCCATTCTCTATTTCTGTGGATAACACTCTCATTCTTCCAGTCTCATCAGCTCGTAACCTTGGGTCATCTTCGACTCCTCCCTCTCCTTCTCTGCACATATTCAGAAGACTGCTAAAACCTGTCATTTCTTTCTCTATAATATCACCAAAATTCACCCTTTCCTTTCTGAGCACACTACCAGAACCATCATTCACACTCTTATCACCTCTCGCTTAGACTATTGCAACTTGCTTCTCACAGGTCTCCCACTTAGCCATCTCTCTCCTCTTCAATCTGTTCAAAATTCTGCTGCACAACTAATATTTGACCAGTGTTGTTATGCTCATATTAGTCCTCTCCTCAAGTCACTTCACTGGCTTCCTATCCGTTTCCGCATACAGTTCAAACTCCTCTTATTGACCTATAAGTGTATTCACTCTGCAGCTCTTCAGTACCTCTCCACTCTCATCTCTCCCTACATTCCTCCGCAGGAACACCATTCACTGGGTAAATCTCTCTTATCTGCACCCTTCTCCTCCACTGCTAACTTCAGACTCTGTTCCTTTTATCTTGCTGCACCATATGGTTGGAATAGATTTCCTGAGCCGGTACGTCAAGCTCCATCTCTGGTCATCTTCAAATCTAAGCTAAAAGCCACCTTTTTGATGCTGCTTTTAACTCCTAACCCATATTCACTTGTTCAGAACCCTTATTTTATCATCCTTACTTTAATATTCCCTTATCTCTTGTTTGTCCTGTTTGTCTGTCCTAATTAGATTGTAAGCACTGTCGAGCAGGGACTGTCTCTTCATTTTCAACTGTACAGCACTGCGTACATCTAGTAGCGCTATAGAAATGCCAAGTAGTAGTAGCAGTAATATGGAAAACAATGGGAACCCCCGAAACAATGCATGAAGAACAGGTGTAGGGTATCTTTAATTAAAATATTTATTAACACTAATCAGCAATGAAATTTTTTTTTTAATTGTACAGCAGGCAATTTAAGCACAAATACAGAGCAGTATACACAGCATAGCAATTGTATAGCAAGCAATGTGAACATAAATACTATACTGTACAGGTACAGAACTGAGCAAGGGGAACTATATTTATCAACTGCATATACAGAAATACAGAACCAAGCAGACTCCCATTTCTCAAGATCACTCACGTTCAGCCTTACTCAAGTTTTCTTCTCCAAGTCAATAACAGAAGCAGAAATCAAGACAGCAGAACCAAGCAGAGTCCCATGTCTCAAAGACAGCAGAATGGAAACTGGAAGCCCTCCAGATCTAAGAATGAGAGTAAGAATAAAGAAAGTGTTGTAAATGTGAATGAACAAACATGAATACAGTAGGTGTACATATTATACTACATAAAACTCATTGTGCACAACATTCTTATCATGGTTCTGTTTCTGCAAAAGCATGACCACAGATCAAAAACGGATCCCTAGCTAGAAAAGCAGGCTTTCGGGTCACATAGTGCAGGTCCAAAATTTCTGCAAAAACACAGTGGAAATGGCTCCCTGGCAGGAAAGCAAGGTTTCAGCTCAAAGCATCTTTAATGTTCACTTTCTTTAACACTTCCTTTCTGCGAACATTTGTGCTCTATAGACAAAACAATTGTTTCCTCTTTTGACTGGCCAAAAATTTATGCTATGCTGTAAAAGGAAGATCTCAGCTCAAAACATTTTCAATGGTTCCCTCGCTGCAGAAGTGGGGTTCCAGGTCCAAAAATTACTGCCATGCTGTAGTGTTATAAAAGCAAGTTCTCAGCTTAAAACTTTCTCAATGTTCCCCTCGCTGCACAAACGGGGCCCCAGGTCCAAAAATTACTGCCATGCTATATATTTTTAAAAACAAGGGTTTCAGCTCAAATCCTCAATAGTTCCCTTGCTGGAAAAGCGGGGTTTCAGATCCAAAAATTCATGCATAGAAGCATGGGCTCAAATCACAAACAGGAAGAGATGCCATGTGCTTCTTAACTTGGATGAGGGGTGCATGAAGGAGTACTACCTGCAAACAGGGCTTAAAGATGGCTTTCTTTGCAGCATGTGAATCTGGAAACAGGAAGAGAAGCTACGCGCTTCTTAATGGGAGCATGTTTTAGGTGGAGAGTAGGCGTGCCCTGCATTAATTGGATAGTGTGGGTAATTGCTGCATGCTGCTTGATTAATGTGGGAGTCCTTACCATCTAGTAAACAAGTGACAGTAAGGGCTCATGTACTAATGGCAATGCACTAATTGGGAAATTAGTGCATGTCCATTAAGGGATAAATAGAAATTGTGGCCATTTACTGCCACATTAAAAATGGTCTCGGCGCATGGGAAACCCACAGACTAAAAATAGAGCAAGCCACTTTTTAATGCAACTTAGTAAAAGGTTCCCTAACGATTTAAACTGAGCTAGGTATTCATATGCCTGAAAAGAATTTGTACTCTTTTGAGAGCAAAAATAAAGTTTTAAAAACGGTATTTTTTTTAGGAAACACTATTAGCTTGCTGTATTTCATCTTCTTAAATTATGTGCTTTGTATTTATTAATTGTTCTACAATAAAGCCTAATTTTTCATTAATGGTTGTAAAGTTACTTATGTTAAATATTAATTATCATCCATCTGATCTGTGTGCCAAATGGAGATAATATTAAATTTAACATAAGATTTATGTAACTATAAATTATATGAATATTTTTTTCCTAAAAGAGCTATTGGCTTAAATGTTTTATCGTACTTGGAGCTATTATATTGCTGGTTTAATCACATTTTGAAACTCATAAGTCTTTTTATTATTTTTTACTAGATCCAAGATTAATGTTTTAATGTTTTAGTATCCAGTGTCATAATAGGCAGATCCAAGGGCTCCCCTGAGAGACAGGAGAACATAATGAAATATTCTTTTTTAATTTTTTATTTATAAGATTTTAAATTACAAACCAAGCATATCTTAAACAGAAAAGTAATACAAATAAATTCCAAATAAAGATATACTATATAAATAAAAGAAATATTGATTACTAAAGTCCACAATATGAGGATCTAAGGGTTAACGATAGGAGGAAATGAGGACAATAATTATAACAAGAAAACATGACATGAACAAAACACAAGATGTATCAATGTTGCTAGATAAACTAAAATTTGCCACCCTTCTTCCTATATCTAAGATGAGTAGCAATCTGTCTGGTTGCCAAGAAAGCATGTAAAATGAGTTTATCTTGTAGGGCAGACTGGATGGACGTACAGGTCTTTATCTGCCATCATTTACTATGTTACTATGTTAGAAGCTGTCTAGTAGGCAATTGATGTGTGCATATATTGTCAGTAGTGCTTTAACTAAACTGGTTATTGGTATATTAATGAAGGAACTGTAATAAATGATTTATATAAATAAAGTAGCCTCAATAGCCCAGGGAACCTATAATTAGGACTCCACTGAATTGGCCAACATCATGGGCTCCTCCTGCCCTCCGAAAAAACTCACAGATGGCAAAAAAAACTCCCTATCTTGGGGAGAAAAGCTCTGTGAACAAAAAACGGAGAACGGAGTCTTTTAATTATAAAGATATCAAAGTAAATGCACAACACTGCAGAGAGTATTACATGGATGTAAAAAATATAAATTCACTTCATAAACCTCTGATAGTGTGATTTGAAGACATTCAGAAATGGGACACAGTTACATCGTGAGCTAAAAACAGAAGTAAACCCCAACGCTCAAAAAACAATCACTTATCTTGAGACGCAGGATTTTGCCTCTTATAAAGTTAGAGTGTCCTGATTCCACGATGTCAACAATTGAAGAATTTCCAATAGCAGGTTCAATTCTTTCAATCACACCTTACTCCAATAATGAGGTTATTGAACCTGCTATTGGAAATTCTTCAATTGTTGACATCGTGGAATCAGGACACTCTAACTTTATAAGAGGCAAAATCCTGCGTCTCAAGATAAGTGATTGTTTTTTGAGCGTTGGGGTTTACTTCTG